>NW_028261385.1:66487974-66787974 GCF_051295495.1 Thamnophis sirtalis
GTCCCTAGTAAAAGGCCTACAATATTAGTAAATCCTACTTCCTTTTAACATGCTATTGCTCTTTGTGTTAAAATTATTAATCACCCATCTTCAGCAGTTAGTCGCCTGAGGTTTGTCAGTTTTTTTTAAGTCTATGAAGGAAAAAAAGAACATAAATTTATTTTGAAGTTTCTGTCACCTTTCAAATAAAGCAAGAGAAAATGACAGATTGCATAGCAGTGTATGAAGTTCTGCAAAGTTTTTTTTTAAAAGGCACCTAAAATGATTTGCAATAATTTATTCTTTCTGGAAATGAATTCGTTTAATGTCTCCCTATTTTTCAATTAGAGGCAACGGATGGGCTGCATGTGGTGATTCAGTTCACAGAAGTAGCCAGAGATTCAAGAAGGATGCACAGTAAATGGCACGTATGTCTGTGTTTGTGTGTGTTTGTGTGTGCACATATCTGGCTTTGTTTCATTTCCTTTAGTCAAGCAAAGTAGGTAAATAATCCTTAAGATCAGTACTTTCCTCACCTCCCTCTACATAGATTTAAAATTAGGCCTCGATGTAATTCTAGAGATAAATCTCAGGTTATTACTAAGTCTGCAATTCAATTATCCAGGCAGCCTGAAGTACCATTGATTATTCATGGGTTTCTTGGGCTGGGCCAGCTACAAAACTCTTCATTATTCCCCTGAGTGCCTTTCTCCATCGGGCGTGCATCTGACACGTAGTTCCTCCCCCTCAGAGGACGCAAAAGCCACAGCAGTTAGGAAATAAATGCCTCAGGGCAGAAAGGATAAGTAGGGTCAAGGAAAAGAATGGCCAGTGTCTCCTGGCCACAGTAGCAATAATGAGGAAAGCCAAGCGGGTGTCTGTCTTCTACATTCTGCAAATGAGTCTTCCCTTGTGCCATGACGATGGCTTATCTTAAAGCATCCAGTTCCTGCAGAAAGAAGCTTGAAAGGTTTTTTTTTCCTTTGGAAAGCTTTGTGCGACATGAGTGGCCTGCCCCTTTCTGCTTGCTTTAGGCTGGTGTTGTACCTTAGCTTGATAAGAGTTCAGCTGTTTGCTGTATCCTGCAAAATCTTGATCTTTTTAAAACAGCATACTTCCAAGCAATGGGGGAGAAAAAGGGAAATTGAATTGAATACTTTTATTTGGCCAATCTTAGACCATCTACATAACCTAGGGAATCTAGGTGGAAATATCACTTGTGGCTCTTTGAAGTTGGTTGTTTTTTGTAGACTTTTCATTACCCAACTAGATAAAATCATCCGTGAACAGAACAGAACAGAATATTCTACATAGAATAGAATAGAATAGAATAGAATAGAATAACATAGTTGGAAGGGACCTTGGAAGTCTTCTAGTCCAACTTCCTGCTTAGGCAGAAAACTCTATACCATTTCAGATAAATGGTTGTCCAATCTCCTTTTAAAAACTTCCAGTGTTGGAGCATTCACAACTTCTGGAGGCAAGTTGTTCCACTGATCAATTTCTTCTTAGCTCTAGGCTGTGTGTGTGGTTGGCTTCCTGCTTATGTGCAGTAGCTTGCCCTGCTCACTCACACTGATGATGTTTCGTAGTTGAGTTACAAAACATCTGCAAGCAAATAACCAACCTCAGAGAGCACTAAGGATTCTATCTTTTTTACTATATATACAGGTAGCCTTCGACTTATAACAGTTCATTTAGTGGCTCTTCAAAGTTACAACAAGTTATGATGCTTGGCAACTGACTCATATTTATGACAGTTGCAGTGTCCTGAGGTAATGTGATCCACATCTGTGACAAGCAAAATCAATGGGGAAGCCAGATTCACTTTACAACCATGTGGCTAATTTGACAATTGAAGTGATTGAATTAACAACTGTGGCAAGAAAGGTCATAAAATGGAGCAAACCTCATTTAACAAATGTCTCACCTAGCAACAGAGATGTTGGGATCAATTGTGGTTATAAATTGAGGACTACCTGTATCTTCTAATATATTGCTTATCAGGAGGTGTATAGAGCTATTTTCTGCTTCTGGGACAGACAAGCTAGTTATTTGAAAGTGAATAGTTGATGAAAGCCATTAATACTTTATAGAAACTTATTGATTACATGAGAACTGGCTTTCATATTACAATTCTCCAGAAAGTGTTCTAGATAACTATTGAACATTGCTGGCAAAATTTAGAGTTACTAAGAAGATCAAACAGGTCAGTCCTAGAGGAGATCAACCCTGACTGCTCTTTAGAAGGCCAGATCCTGAAGATGAAACTCAAATACTTTGGCCACCTAATGAGAAGGAAGGACTCACTGGAGAAGAGCCTGATGCTGGGATTGATTGAGGCAAGTGGAAAAGGGGACGACAGAAAATGAGGTGGCTGGATGGAGTCACCGAAGCAGTAAGCATGAGCTTAAATGGACTCCGGAGGATGATAGAGGACAGGAAGACCTGGAGGAATGTTGTCCAAGGGGTCGCAGTGGGTCAGACATGACTTCACAACTAACAACAACAACAATGAAGGTCAGTAATAACTATTACATTGTAATATCTAATGTGATGCCCTGCAGCTGATGGCAAACTATTTGAATAGAAATGAACTTTCTGCTTTTCCTGGAAGGTACTGAAAATTATGCTATCTAAGCTCAGCTGAAAATCAAATGTAAGTTGTGTACGTGCAATCTATTTACAGGTAGTCCTCAACCTGTAAACTGAGCCTGAAATTTCCACTGCTAGGCAAGACAGTTGTTAATTGACTTCTGCTCCATGTTGTGACCCTTCCTGCTACAGTTGTAAAGGGAATCACTGCAGTTGTTAAGTTAGTAACACAGTTGTTAAGTGACTCTGGCTTCCCCATTGACTTTGCTTGCCAGATGTTCACAAAAGGTGACCACATGACCTTGGGACACTGCAACTGTCATAAATACATCCGTCCAAATTTTGATCACCTGACCATGGGAATGTTACAACTATTGTAAGTGTGATCATATGGCCATAAGTCACTTTTTTCAGTGCCATTTTAACTTTGAATGGTCGTTAAACAAGTCATGATAAGTTGAGAACTATTTGTATTCCGTTTTGAACTTGCATTGTGCACTCAGGCATAGGATAGGATATAACATTTAGACTTATATACTGCTTCACAGTGCTTTACAGCCCTCTCTAAGAGATTTACAGAGTCAGCCTATTGCCCCCAAACAATCTGGGACCTCATTTTACCAACCTCGGAAGGATGGTAGGCTGAGTCAACCTTGAGCCAGTGAGACTCGAACTGCCAAACTGCAGGCGGCCAGCAGTCAGCAGAAGTAGCCTGCAGTACGGCATTCTAACTATTGCACTACCATGGCTCCTATAAAAAATATATGTTAAGATGGTGTCACCAGCACAGCCACTATCTTGGTTTTGGGTGCTTTCTGCCATAAGCTTGTAGTGCTTTCTTTGATTTCAGTGGGTACCAGACAATATCTGAATAGGTGTCAACAAATTTGACCTGGGTTTTATACCTCTTAGTTTGAAATGAGGAAAACCAATGATCCATTCTGAAGGTTCATAAGTTATAAATAATCTGTGCTGAAGCTTCATAAGTTATCAGTGATCTGTCTTAAAAGCTCATAAGTTAGCAAAAATACCACTGAGTAATTTTCCAGGCGCATTACTTGATGCCTAGCTATTCTCTATGGAGAACATGGAGATACATTCTCGTGAAATATATATATGAGAACATTAGCAACTTGAGGTAGTCAAATTCTGGATGTCAGTCCTTTATACAAGTTGAAGGAAGCTGTTGGAATCTGCAGGTTAGGCTTTATGCTAAGGCAAATGCTTCAATTTTTCTCCCAGTTTTGCATCCATAAACTAATGAAATATTTGTCATTTTCATTGCATTGCTTATTTCTCAATATTAGGTAGCCCACATATTTTCAATGCAGGTTAAGGGTGATAAAATAATGTGTCTGCATGATATAATGAGCTTTAGAATAATACCTCTTTTTCCCCTCTTCCTTTGTTTTTCCTCTCTCTCTCTCTCCCTCTCTCACCTATTATTCAGGAAAATGTAATTTGCAAATTCTCAACTCTGGAAAGCTACAATTTGCTCTCATAAAGCTGTATTAAAGCTTCTGTTTTGATACCTGGTCATCTAGTGGTTGATTTGAAAAATGCAACCCATCTAGCATTTAGTTTTGAAGAAACAAACCAGGCAAGAAAAAATAATAATAAAAGAAGAGTGAAGACAGCAACAGAAAGGTTTAGAAGATTTTAGTAGGACTCTGGTAAGCAGACAAAATGTTTTGATTATTATGACACCTCTGTAACTGCAATGCTCCATATCTTTCAGAGTGCTAAAAGATCTTGTGATGATGGTGAATTGTGCACCCATCAGTGGGTGAGCTGCCTGTCTGTGGAGGAAGTGAGTTGCAAGAAGAGCGTGAATAGCCCAGGCTATTCTGATGAGTCATTACCCAACTCTCCCCCACAGAGACAATTTGCAAATGATCATGTGTAAGGAACAAAACTGAGAAATGAGCAGAAGCGAGAGCAAACCAGAGGAATCACACAAAGAGAAAACAAATTTGAAATGCAAAACCAGGAATCCATTGGTTTTAGTCCTGCCTTACACATAAAGACAGCAGAGTGATTTGGGGTCAGTCATTCTCTCTCAGCCCTAAGAAGCAGGTAGTGGCAAACCACATCTGAAATCTTGTCAAAATACTGCAGGGACTTGCCCAGGTAGTCGCCAGGAGTCAACATTGACTCAAAGGTGCACGCACCTATGCATATATACACACGCACATAAAATAAATGAATGAAAAGAACCAAGTAGACAAAGCATAGCCTTTGATTTATGCACAATTGGCTATCAATCTTTCGTGGATAGGTTTGCTGTTCTATTATTTTACCTGTGAAAAGTCAAACAAAAGTTACATACTTGGAGAAAAGCAAATCCTATTAACACTCAGGACATGCTCACCTTAAAGCTAACTAAGGGAACTGAATTATCTGTCTATACATTGGGAATATAATAAGGCAGGGTTATCTGTAAAATATGGTACAAAAGAATCAATATGGTTTGATGGTGGTGCAACTGAAGTTCCACCATTTTTTCATGCGCATAGCATATGCAA
This sequence comes from Thamnophis sirtalis, assembly GCF_051295495.1. Lineage (NCBI taxonomy): Eukaryota > Metazoa > Chordata > Lepidosauria > Squamata > Natricidae > Thamnophis > Thamnophis sirtalis. Next base: position 66,493,074 of record NW_028261385.1, read on the forward strand.
AACATTAACAATGGTAGGACTTTAATTGTACATTTGCAGCTAATATCTTGGCTTCTTTTTACTATTCCTCTCAGACACCCTTGATTTGGTGAGGGTCTTTCTGGCTCTCCCGTAATCCATGGTGTGGGTGGTTGCAATTGCTTCTCTAATTGTGACCTGGTTTGTGGAAAATTCTGACAAAATACATTTGTCTTGTGGCCTTTTGTTTATCTTTACCATGTAAAGCAGTGGTGAAATTCAAAAAGTTTCCCTACCGGTTCTCTGGGCATGGTTGGGTGTGCATGGCTTAGTGGGCATGGCTTGGTGGTCATATGACCGGATGGGCATGGCTTGGTGGTCATGTGACCGTGGGTGCGTAGCTGCACAACTGACTCTCACACAATGTCAAAGCAGCTGGACTTCACAAAACATGGCTCCTGAAACAAGCAGGAACCTCACAGAGTCACAGAGAGCACACTTTACACAAAAATAACACAAAAGCTACACAATTGACATACACATAATGTAAAAGCAGCTGGATTTCACACAAAATGGCCCTTGCAACAAGGAGGAACCGCACAGACAATCAGGCACAGCTGATTGTCAGAACTTTTTTTTTACTTTTTAAAGCATTTTTTACTACTGGTTTGGGCAAACTGGCCCGAACTGGTAGCATTTCATTCCTGATGTAAAGAACATACAATGACTCTCTTTTTCTGAAGGAAGGGTTCCCGTAAGCAGTTCTTATGCCACTGTTTGGGACTACAATGCCAGCCTGAGAGAGCAGCCTCCGTAGGGTTGTTTTTGTTTTCACGGGTCATTCTTTGTGAAATAGCTCTTTTTTTAAAATCACTACCATATCTATTTACGGGGTGGTTTAAATTGTCATTATTGTTTAAATTGTCTTGGCAAAAACAAATTTAATTGCTTAATCCTACAGTATACTTGAAATGAACTCAACCGATTTTGAATTACTCTATTGTTTGTTCCCAGGGTGTGAGGGGGTGTATAAGTGATGATTGCTTTTGAAACACAGGTGGGCATATTTATCAACACTTAATGCTTTGTGCATGAACACTTCAGTTCATGTTCTTTCCTCTGACGAGAAGAAGAGATTGGAAATATCAGCTATTGTTTTCAGCTAATTGCCACCTGTTGTTGTGTCCAAACGTAGACAAAATGCAATCAGTTTTGATCTCAGTCTGTCAAAAATCAAACCTCACTGTAAAGCTGGGGTTTGTTTGAATAACCCTTAATTAAAAGAAATTAATTTGCTTAGTTAGACAACACAACATACTTTTTTGAAAACAAAAGCAAAAGCAATGAGGCCATGGGCAAATGTGCCAGAAGGAAAAGATAAAACCTTGTGCACAGATCAATATCTGAATGGGCCTTTTTTTTCTTTCTGGCATCAACACTGATGAGCAGAAATGTGGGCTACATGTTTTCTCCAACTTTCTCCAAAAGGAGAACTAGGTTTACCATTTACGCAGAGCACAATTTCTCTTTAGTAGTGACAGCAAAACCAGAAAATCTTCAAATGGAGGAGTTTGTTTACTAAATCATTTCTTACAATTTAACTGAAGAAAGAAGAGGTTTGGGAGGGATAAGGGAAGAAAGAGCCACATCCATCTCTCCTACGGCCTCTTCATTATTAAAAAAGAAGGAAGGAACGAAGGAAAGAAGGAAGGAAGGAAGGAAGGAAGGAAGGAACGAACGAACAAACAAAGAAACAAACAAAGAAACAAACAAAGATCTGGTCCAGTTCTAATCTGGGAAAAATGTGCTAGAAATAAAATGGAGGCTGACTGGCTGCAAGGAAAGAAGATTTATTTGGTTTCAAGAAACTTCAGTGACAACAGCAATGTTTTTGTGATGGCTGGCTCCTTGGCTTAGGAATGGATGGATTTTTATAGGGTTCTGAGATGCTCCAGGAGGTTGTGCAATATAGTGAGCCTTGTGCCTTTTACTATTCTAATGGTGGTGGGTTAATCCTATTCTGTTCTAGAGGTTATGTCCTATTCTTAGAATTTGGCTAAATTCTTAATCCCAGCCTGAGGAGCTGTGGCTGAAGGTGTTTTGTTTATGAATAGGATGGCCCAGCCTTTCTTAATGGATACAAAATCTGTACGTCTAAAGAGCTGTCTCTTCTGCCTAAGGTTGTTTTACTATGCAGGAAGACCAGGGCTGCTTTCTGCCTTTAAGAACATGTTTCTCCATTTCTCCTTTGGGGAAATATAATATTCTGCCTCATTTAATATCCCCCAAAATCTTCCATTCTTTAGGAGGGGAGAACATCATACGGAAGGAAGGAAGGAAGGAAGGAAGGAAGGAAGGGAGGGAGGGAGGGAGGGAGGGAGGGAGGAAGGAAGGAAGGAAGGAAAAACTACCCAGGTTTTTTAGTTTCTGAAAGAATTTCTAATGTGGCTTCTTCTCTTTTATCAAATAGAATGAGAACTGATAAGAAAAAGAATTTTTCTGGCCTTATACTAGTACTTTTTGAAGGATTAGCAAAAACTGTTTCCCTGGTTCATACAAATTCTACTTATAGCAGGTTCTACTAACCTTCTCCAAATAGTGTCTGGAATTGTCTAGTTTACTTTATTCTGAGATTATTTCGTTTCCTAACCCTAACCCTGTCATAGATGTGGTGATCTAAAATCTATCTTTACTGATAGCTAGCTGCCCCAATAAAGGTGGAAATCTCACAGACCCTACTTAAAATAGTATTATTTAGTTATTTTTTTTGCACATAACAGCTGCTCTGAATTTGAATCCTGACCATATTTGGATTTTTCCCATCAGCCATTTCCTTGCATGATGACCTTTCAAATAAGACATTATCTTTTGTGTGCAATGGGGTAGGGTCTTTTGCTTGAGCAAAGAGTTTGCCTAGAACAGGGGTGTCAAACTCAAGGTCCAGGGGCTGGATCCGGCCCACGGGATGCTTAGAACTGGCCCATGGAGCCGCCCTGTCAAAAGTGAAGGACTGGCCCACTCTGCCTCTGCCATTGAAAATGGAGCTTGGGAGAGCTGCACGTGCGGGAGAGCCCTCCTGAGCTTCGTTTTCATTGGTAGAGGATTGCAGGAGGCCATTGCAGCCAAAAACAGAGCTTGGGAGGTCATTTTCTCTGGCAGAGCACTTGGGCCACCACAGGCACCAAGGAGAGCCAAGGTGGTGCAGTGGTTAAATGCAGCACTGCAGGCTACTGCTAGATCAGCAGTTCAGCGGTTCAAATCTCACCGGCTCAGGGTTGACTCAGCCTTCCATCCTTCCGAGGTGGGTAAAATGAGGACCCAGATTGTTGGGGGCAATATGCTGACTCTCTGTAAACCGCTTAGAGAGGGCTGAAAGCCCTATGAAGCGGTATATAAGTCTACTGCTAAGGCACCCCCAACACAAGTGATGTTGAGCTTGCCATGCCCACCGTGGCCACACATAGGCACACCCTCTCCACCCCCATCCCGATGTCAAACACAACTCTAATGCGTCCCTCAATTAAATTGAGTTTGATACCCTGGTCTAGAAGATTCCAACTCTGTTATTCATTTCATTTTATTTAATAGTGCATTATGCTGTATTGCAATTTTTATGCTGTTCTACTTCTGTTCCACCAGTTTCTATAAGACCTTCCAAGTGCACAGGTTACAATTATTTTTTATTCATTTCCCATCTTTAAACAGAAGCGCTTAGTAAGAGCCTTTGCTAACCTAGAATGCCGGACATTCTATCTGAATATTTTAATTACCTGACCTGCACTTGAACTGATCACTGCCACTATCCAAAATGACACCAATTCCCAGAAGCGTAACTAGTCTCAGGGCAATGGCAATGAAAAGAGGGTGTGGGTTTGCATTTCAAGAGCATTTTGCCTCCTGTAGTGTTTTAACTTAGTTGTTAAAAGGAACCCATCTCCAGAAACATCCACGTCATTGCTTCCTAGGAAAACATACTATCTCTTTATCCTGGCTGTTTTCTGAGTAATAGTGAGCTGGTCGAATCATCGTAGAAGGTGGGGAGAGAATGCTAATATTGACATAAACTTGTTTGTTTGCAATCTATTGAGGGTGGAATGAGGTAAGAAGCAGGAGACTAAAAACATATTTGGCCTGTGATTTGCAAGTCAGGCTTAGCAAGCCAACTTGCAGTCTGCTTAGATTTTCAGTGAGAGGGAAGTGAATATGACAGCATATTTCTCTTGTGATTTGCACATCAATAAATAATTAAAATGTCTTACATCTGCCATCCAGAGGGGGGTGGGGAATCCAGTTCTTTGCTAGGAGCTATGGAAGGCTGTGGATTAATTATCCTGACCTTCTCAATGGAAGCCTGCAAACTGAAATAGATAAGGATGAAGCAGACTTAGAAGGAGAAATGGAGACAAGTACTAAGAGATTGGTTGAAACAAATGGATTTGCATTTTTGCTTTGGTTGAATGATCTTACATTTGGGGGTGGGGGAATCGGAACGGCACCATGAAAGGAGCAAGAAAGTGGAAACATCTCTTCACAATGCATTTCTTATCAACCCTGGTATGTTCAGTCCTTTGACAGTGTAGCCCCCTGATGGTGAATCTATGGCACACGTGCTGGAATTGGCATGTAGAGCCATCTCTTTGGGCACGCCAGCTGTCACCCATTGGTCTTCTGGGTTCTGGCGCTCCAAGGAGCTGCTCTTCCAGTTTCCGGTGCTACTGCACAGGCAAAGACCAGCTGATCTTCCAGTTTTCCATGCTCCTGCGCATGCACGCCAGTCATGTGTGCCAGACAGCTGCTGTTCCGGTTTCTGGCATTCCCACATGTACAAAGACCAACTGCTCTTCCATTTTTAGCACTTTCACACCTGCGCACCGGTCACCTAGTTTTCCGGTTTCCGGTGTCCCTCTTCACGCATGCACTCTCCCATTTCAGCCCTTGGTGCTGAAAAGGTTCGTCAACACTGGGTCGCCAGTGAATGACCTGGCTGGATCATTATCATTCATTATAAAGGTTTGAATTCCACAATATGCCCACATAAAATGTTACTCTGACAGAACTTTGGGGCAGATGTCTAGGACCACAATAACCAACAAAGGAGAGTTGACATACCACTTTTGGAAGTAAGTAGACAAATAAGCATTGTAATTTTAAAAGCCTTTGGATATCCTCTACCCAATCATTCCATCCACAGTCCCAAATTATCTTACCACCAAATATTTTTTATGATGGTGACTTTAAAAATGAGAAAGACAACTGAGGCCACTAGAATGCTAAATCTAGATTTCTGCCATAGATTTCTACACACAGTAGAAATTTGTAACCACAAGATGAGTTGGTTTGCTTTTCGCTTGAATTCTGTAGGTGAATGATGCCAAATTTGGCCACTGACACATGCTCTCCTCAAAATGTTCTCCCTGGCCTGTACAGTATACAGCAACAGTTTTGCTGAGAGAGATATTTTAAATAACATTACTGGTGCATGAACAGCTAGACAGGAGCAAAAATCTAGGTGGGCTCCATAAAGCACGTCAGGGGTGTCCAGCCTTGGCAAATTTTAAACTTGTGGATTTCCAGTCCCAGAATTCCCCAGCCAGCATGGCTGAAGTCCACAGGGCTTACAGTTGCCAAGATTGGACATCCCTGTTTCTCCTTCTTGTTCCCAGTAAGATTTCTTCACTGGTGACATTATGGACAGATGACAATCAGTCTGTTCGAATTCTTCTTTGCAAGCTGTTCCAAGGTTCAGGGTAAAAATACTTTCCTGTTGTGAAAGGGAATGGTGTGTGGCAATGCTGACGCAAACAGAGAAAGGCAGATGGCTAAAAAAAAAAACCTGCATGCAGAAGACAGCAGATTCTGGTTTCAAAGCGTATGATTCAAAAGAGAGAAAATGCACTCATTTGCATCGCAGCGGTTGCCTAAGTGCCAGAGATAGATGTGGAAAGAAGAGACAAGACAATTAAGCTTTTATGTGTTTCTCACCCAGACTTTCTCAAAAGCTCACCTAGAAGAAATAAAGTGTTTTGTTCAAAGGAGGACAGGCTTTGAAAATGTGCATGTTTTACTTTTAGCCCGCTCAGAAGGAGCAATCAACATCCATCATGCCTGAAAATACCTGCTTTCCTCAATTATGTCATTAAGATGGGAAAATTAAATGATCACGTGGTAAGTGTTGTCGAGGACTGGAAGCTAGTTAAAAGGCAGGAGAAGATGAGTAAAGCAAAATAAAAAAGCCCACTTTTATAAAGAAACCAGGAAAGATAATAGCTGCCATTCTCATAATATAATAGGTGACACAAACAGATTAATAAGTGGGTTTAATACAAACACATGGAGGCACACTGGCACGGTTCCAAAGGAACACTCAGCCTGGCAGAGTCTGGTAGGCACTCATCATTTTCCCTTTGGAGCCACTGATTCCTCTGCTGCCCACATAGACACACACACACACACACACACACATGCACACACACACACACACACACACACACACACACACACACTCCTTGGGAAATTGGTTTAAATGGCCTTCAGTTTTGAAAGCAATTTGCCCTGAAAAAGATGGCCTGCACTCTTGACAAAATGAAAATGAACAGCACGATGTGCACATGTACTCAAAGGAAATCCTCCAAATGATCAGGTAGTTGGATATACAGTAATACTACATCCCAGCAGAGCTTGATGGTGACCAGCAGAATTACTCCTAACCCAAATTGGCAGAGAGGTCATTTTCTGAAGAATGGGATAACTTGCCACGGGACAACTCACCATGGCCAGCTTGCCGCAGAATAACTTGCCGTGGGACTAGAGTTACCGTAATATCAAAGAAATAATCCAATAGAGATTAAAGAACAGTTGCAGCAAACAGCACTCCTTACTAGCAGTGATGATGTTACCTAGTTAGGGTAATGAAATGTCTGCAAGAAAACAAGTAAGTTCCGAAAGCATCAAGGACCCCTCATTTCAACCCTGAGCTACAAATATTCTCCTTTACTGGTTTTTAACTGTTACAGTAGTACACCTCATCCTAACATGTCCACATATACGGTATGACCTCACCTCTCTCCTTTGCCACTAATCACTCAATGCAAAATGACTTACCAACTAGTAGAACAAGGGTGGGTGGCAGAATCGCTGCCCTTGTAATGGTATGTGGAAATGATCTTGGGGGTAGGGGAGGAGAGGAGAGATGCTATCTAGGGAATGGTCTGAAAAGAGAGGGTATAGTCTGCAATCACATAATGGAAAAAGGTCCAGAAGGGATCTTCCATAACTTCTCAGACTGTAAAGGAGACTGTGGGTAATTTGTACTTTCAGGCTTGCAAGATTTTGGTAAGCCTTACTATAAAGTTGAATTAGACCAAAAGCAGGGGTCAGCTGCTGAGGGTTTGCAGGGTTTCGGGAGAACCTCTAGCTAAGATTCTGTGCGGTTGAAAGAACCCCCAAATCCTACTCCTGGCTGGCCTCACCCACCCCAACCTTCCCAGGAGTCCCAACACAGCACATTTTGAATGCAGGTAAGTGCAGGGCACATGCAGAGGCTTGGGGAGGGCAAAAAACAGGCATGTAAGAAGTTTGGGAAGGACTCCAGAGGACCTCTGGAGCATGGGGAGGCCATTTTCACCCTCCTGGAGGCTTGAAGAAAGCCTCCAGACCCGAGGAGGGCAAAAATCCCCCCTGCCATGGTGCAGGAGGTGCACTAGGCCACGTCCACCCAGCAACTGGGCAGAGAACCTCTTGCTAAAAATTTTGAAGCCCACCCTGACCAGAAGCATCTGGTCATGTTTGCCTAAGAAGATTGGCATCAGTCTTGCAAGTACAAATCTATTGCTATGTTTTTTTACAACCAGCATAGTTACAGAAGTTCCTTTCTGAGTTTCTTTCTCTTCCTATTATGCGGCTGTGGGATCTCTTATAAGATGATACCCTAGGAAACATCTCTTTCCCCTGCCGCCTCATCTTCTTATCCTCTGGCGCAGGGGTGGGTTGCTGCCAGCATTACTGCCGGTTCGGTGCATGCACAATTTTGGGCCTGCACACACACTTTGCAGAGTCGAGGTGGCACAGTGGTTAGAGTGCTGTACTGCAGCCACTTCAGCTGACTGTTATCTGCAGTTTGGCGGTTCAAATCTCACCGGCTCAGGGTTGACTCAGCCTTCCATCCTTCCGAGGTGGGTGAAATGAGGACCCAGACTGTGGGGGCGATATGCTGACTCTGTAAACCGCTTAGAGAGGGCTGAAAGCCCTATGAAGCGGTATATAAGTCTAACTGCTATTGCTTTTGCGCATGCCAGACATGCACTCAGTGCACGTTCATAGTTGTCCATAAATAGGTCTGTGCATGTGCAGAACATTAAAAAATGAAATAAAACATTCTGTGCTGACTGATGAACCAGTTTGGAGGCGTGGTAGGCCTGGGTCACTGCCGGTTCTGGCAACCCAGGCCAGCAAATCACTACCGGTTCAGCCAAACCGGTCCGAACCGGTAGGAACCCACTTCTGCTCTGGTGAATAAAACATCCACAAGAAGAAAGTAAAATTTAAATGAATGTATTTTGTTTGCTTTAGCAGTTTTGAGAAACAGTCCAGAAGCATATTATTCTCACTCTGTAAATGGTGGCTTGGCCTCAGACATGGTCATACCAAGAGCATTTAAAAAAAGCACTTATAATGGAACCCAGCAACAATTTTGTTTTGAGGATGAGGGCATGACGAGGGAGATTTGACTTCATCACTTCTAGTGGCAGTGAGCTTTTACAATTGACCTGGATATCTTTCTGCCCTGAGGGTTGGGATCGTCCCTATAGGGTAGTTGGAGGCCACCTGCCACAGTTCCCAGCTGTGCATTATTGCTTGGCACTCAGTGAAGCAGGGAAGATAAACTATTGGAAAATGAAAAGGACAGATAGAGGAAGTGCTGCTTATCAAATATGCACATTTCAGATGGAACTTCACACCCAGTAGAAAGATGTTAGATTGCTGTTAGCTCTCTGGTGCGCTCCTGACAATGTGTTATCGGGTCATGTTTGCATGACAGTGGAAGCCCATGCAGGAAACATTAAGTCATATGACTCCTAAGACGGAATCAATCAAGTGAGCAGCACAGCTCCTGAAAACTAATTTCACCTTCATAAGGTCTGGTTATCTGTGTGGCAGACATGAGGATTGTCAGCCTCATTTCAGTCCGACCAGCTTTGGTGCTGCAGTGAGAATTTTAATGAGCCCACACTGTAATGGGTATGAAAAATGACACTAGAATGAATTCACATACACCCACCCACACATGCTACCTCTACATACAAAGACAGTCCAATGAAATAGGAGCAATTACAACCAGGCTTCCTTCTTAATTTACCTGAGATATTCATTTAAAACAAAATGCTTTTATCAGGTTAATCATACCCATATCACCGCTTTTAATAATCCTGAAAGTAATCTGAAGGCCCTGATGAATTCGTTTTTTTTTCACTGAAAAAATTGTTATAGAATTATCATACAATTGATGCTTTCCTGAAATAATTTTGCACATTTTTGTATTAATTACAGTGGAAGTATTAGCAATGTTTGATTACCCTGAGACAGTGTGTAATAAGTTAATAATGAATGAATGTACTGTATCAGAGGTGGGTTGCTGCTGGTTCAGCCTGGTTTAGCCAAACCGGTAGTGGTATTTTGGCCTGAGTCACAGAACCAGCAGTGACCCAGGCTGGCCATGCCCCTGAACCGGTTCTCAGGTCGCCTCTGCCATTGCCGGCATGTTGTTCAAAAATACACGTGCGTTCACAGTTCACAGTAAATTCTGATGCGTGTGCGAAACGAACCGGTAGTAAAACTGGAGCAACCCCCCTCTATACTGAACAATCCAGTGGTAGGATTCAAGTTTTTTTAACACCAGTTCTGTGAGTGTGGCTTGGTGGGTGTGGCATGGCTTGATGGGTGTGGCATGGCTTGGTGGGTGTGGCATGGCTTGGTGAGCATGACATGGGAAGGATAGTGTAAAATCTTCATTCCCTCTCCATTCCAGAGGAAGGATACTGCAAAATCCCATTTCTTTCTGATCAGCTGGGACTCAGGTGGCAGAGAATAGATGGGGGCGGGGCTAGTCAGAGGTGGCATTTACCAGTTCTCCGAACTACTCAAAATTTCCATTACCGTTTCTCCAGAACTGGTGAGAACCTGCTAAATATCACCTCTGATCTAATCCATATTTCACTTTATTCTTGTTTACCAGCCAGAATTCCTTTGATAGCTTGGCAACCATATACATTTATTAAATAAACAAATAAGCACAAAGATGGTTTGTTATTCAGCATGTTTATTTATTTGTAGCTACTCTTCTATCACATTCTGTAAGTCCCCATATTATGAACTATGATATTTTTAATGGTTAATTTCTATTTTCTTCGTTGTCAAGAATAGTGCTCCATCAATAGTTGTGGGTGTTTTATCATTGCAGGCTTAAAAAAAATGATTGGACAACCATTTATCTGAAATGGTATAGGATCTACTGCTCAAGCAAGGGATTGGATGGAAAAGTAAACCTTCCTATCATTTATATAAAGACAATAGTTATTAATAAAAAAGTTTAAAAAAGAAAGGTGGAACAGAAGTTGGACCTCTAGTTGTAAGAATGTAATAGTTGACTGAATAAGTAATTCTAGGGCCATTGATTACTCTTTATTTTGCTTTGATAGGAAGCTGTTCTGACCCCCCTCCTCCGTCCAGTAATGACTGCCAAGACAAGCTTAACTAGAATGTACTTTAATAGCAAAAACAAAATCTCGGTGGCTGAAAGCTAAGCAAGCAAACAGATAAGGACCTTGGTAGCAACTCAGACAAACCTTGGCAGCAACTCAGACAAAACTTGGCAGCAATCCAGCCTGCCAAGTTAGTTACAACAGTTCTCTTTAGTCAATGCATTGACTTCTGCAAGAGGGGAGTGTGCACAAGCAGTCTTTTTTATAGTCTGGAGAGGAGCCTAATGACCGCCAGCTGAGCGCAATTACCTCCTGTAATTGCGTAATTATTCCTGATGCCTAGTAGCTCTTTGATGGCATGCATCCAGGAACAACTCACTGCTGGCTTCTGGATCACTCTCCCTTGTCTCCTCCCCACTGGTCCAAGGCTCAGGCGTCACCAGGTGGCCAACCAGTCTCTCTGCACCCTGCTCAGCGTCGGAACCCTGTCCAGGGTCCTCCACATCCTCCAGAGCCGACTCATAAGGCCCCTCGCTGTCGGAGTCTGGTGGCAGCTCCAATGGCTCCTGCTGGGCCACAACAGGAAGCATTGGATTTCCTTTCCAATTAAAGCAAGGGTTTTAAAGTTAAATTATACAATTATATATTGTAAACACAGAGAAAAGTAAGATATTGTTGATGATGAAAATTGTTTGAAGGGAGTGAGATTTGATGTACATCTCAAGAAGAGAACAGGGACTTACAATTGTTATTGGACTTCTGAAAAACAAAGCAACTTGAAACAAGTTTGTCCAGCAAGATAAGGACTGAAAAATGCCCTTTTTAGAAGTTAAATATAATTTTCTCCTCTCTCTTCTATTTTTGTTAAGTGATTTCCAAATTTTCTTGGGTCTTTGGTTGATGGATTCAATACATTACTTACATGGAAGTATGAATAATTGCTTTTAATTTACATACTTTTATCAGTTTTCCCCAAAAGGGGCTTTTTCAAGAGGCAACTGGACTTTCTGGTTTTTCTTTGAAGATGTTTCACTTCTCATCCAAGAAGCTTCTTTACCCGTGACTGGCTGCTGGGTAATGGAAGGATTTAGGCTCCTTGCAGTCAGCTGGTCATTTGCATTCTTTCAGTAGGTCATTAAGGTCACTTGGAGGTTTATCTGTGTCATCAGGGTCATCTGAGTGGTGCAAATGGGTGTGGAGCCTTCTTGGAAATGTTGAAAGAACTGTGTTGTAGGTTGGAGATAGATGATGTTGTATCCCTCCTTGTCTGTTGAGAGAGGGCTGTTCCATTTTTACATAGATGGCCTCTTTCAAACCAGTGGTCCTCTCTCTTGGTCCATTGGAATAACAGTAAGTCACAAGTGCCTTTTGAGGTTATAAGTGGAGCATTACAGGGGTGGGTTGCTGCATTACTGCTGGTTCGGTGCACAAATTCTTTTTGCACGTGCACGCTCACATTGATCATATGCATGCCAAACATATGCTCCGTGTTCATGCACATTTGCATGAAAAGGGTCTAAAAGGTCTGCACATGTGAACAATGTTAGAAAAGAAAAAATCTTTTTTGCAAAGAGGATTGTTCTGTGCATAGAGCTGAGGTGGCGCAGTGGTTAAATGCAGCACTGCAGGCTACTTCAGCTGACTGCAGTTCTGCAGTTCGGCTGTTCAAATCTCACTGGCTCAGGGTTGACTCAGCCTTCCATCCTTCCGAGGAGAGTAAAATGAGGACGCGGATTGTTGTTGGGGGCAATATGCTGACTCTGTAAACTGCTTAGAGAGGGCTGAAAGCCCTATGAAGCGGTATATAAGTCTAACTGCTATTGCTATTGCTATGGGCAGAAATGAAAATCAAGATGGCAGCGCCAACGATAGAACCAGGTCGGGGCGAGTTACTAGCTACTCGGATGAATCGGTCTGAACTGGTAGGAACCTACCTCTGTAGCATTACCTGTAGAATAGAAGACAAAGCATTGGAAAAGATCACAGAATATCAAGATCTGAAATCTGAATTTGAAAGATTATGGCATAAATTGGCATGATGATCCCAGTGGTATCAGCACACACACTGGAGGCCATACCCAAAAAATTTGGATGGCATTTAACAGACCTGTGCATGACAACATTTCCATCTGACAATTACAAAAGACCACACTGCTTGGATTTGCACATATACAACACTGATATATATATACCACTTCCTAGGTTCTTGGGAAGAACTGAATGCATATCAAGGCCAACACAGCTAAGAACTGGTAGCTGTGACTTTATATTATTGTAATCAGATAATACTGCAATCCCAAAACATGTGGAACATTCTCTTTGACCTCTCTTTCAAACCATCAGTTGTCTCTATCCAAAATGTGGACTTTGCTGTCTTCAAATCAGTTTTATTTCCTTCTATGTACCTTAAGCCACATCATCCCCTCCAAAATCTCCTGAAATCAAACATCTAAAGCCATCTTTGAGCTTTTATGGATGGGTTTAAGGGAAGGAATGGGAACAATCATTAATATCAGCAAAATTCAGGCAAAAGGTTGAGGAAATACTAGCCAAATATAGCCACTCTGCAATGGGGTGGGGGACAAGCTTTGGTTACCTGGATGTGAATATTACAATAATATACTAAATTTCATAAACTAAATTTTATTTATGTTTAAGTATAATACCCAGTTATGAAATTGCATATATAAAATACTGAATTTGTGTTCTGGCTTAGGTTATTTTGAATCTAGGAAGTCATCACAACTCCATGAAAAAAAAATCCTAGATTAACCCCATGTTTCTGAATTCTGCAGTCATTATCAGGCAGACACATTCTATAATAATGGGGAGTTAAATGGTGTTTTAGAACGTTTGGGTAATTTAATTGTTGAGTCAGATGGCTATGGAATCATCAGTGCAGACTCACATAGTTGGTTGTAATAATGCTTTTATGTAACACTCATTAACTAGAAGCACAGCATGAGGCAGTGTTCACTGTCTGTTTGAAAAGCCCAACTTTTATCTTCAGTACCTAGTCAATCTAGTAGTACATGCGATGCCAAAGAAAGTTTATTATTGGTCAATTCTAAAAAAGGTGTTTAATTCTTAAGTATTTCTCTCATTTGTAGTTATCAACTCTGCAAGTGTCATTGCACTCTGACATCGGACCTGGGTACCTGAGAAACCGCCTCCTGCCAATTACCTCCCTAAGACCGATTCGATTGCACAGACTTGGCCTTCTCCGGATTCCATCTGCCAGCCAATGCTGGCTGGCGACCCCCCGGGGGAGGGCCTTCTCTGTTGCAGCTCCAGCCCTCTGGAACGACCTCCCCATTGAGATCTGGACCCTTACTACCCTCCCGGTCTTCCGTAAAGCTATTAAGTCCTGGCTGTTCCAGCAGGCCTGGGGCTGTTGAAGTATCCAGCCCCACTTTAAATTGTGAATGTTGTTGTATTTTAAATTTTATATTGTCTTATTTATCCCCTTCCCCTTTTTATTGTAAGCCACCCGGAGTCCTTTGGGAGTGGGTGGCATACAAGACCAATAAACAAACAAACAACAAACAAACCTATGATGGTGAATCCATGGCACACATGCCAGAGGTGGCACACACAGCCCTCTCGCCTGGCAAGTCAGCCATCGCCCGTTGCTCTTCTGGGTTCCATTGCACACATGCACGTCGGCCAGTTGGTCTCCATGGGAGCGCCGGAAACCAGATGACCAGGTGATGGTGCGCATAGTGCCAGGGAACTGCTCTTTTTGTTTTCGATGCTCCCCCCACGTGTACACTCCCATTTCAGCACTCAGTATCAAAAAGGTTTGCCAACACTGACCTACACTCTATGCGAACATATATGATGATCCTGTGCACCTACATGCATGCCTTGTTCTGACTCAGTCCAAGGTTCTGCAACTTTTTCCCCCACAGGCTCAACTGGTCAGCCATCAGCTGAGTGGAAGGGAATTGTGATCTGGATATGGATCAAATGATATTGTTCAAGGTGATGGAGATAGGATAAGATTTACATCCCCTTTCCCAGAGATCCTTGGTTAAAACCTTGTCTGTTGAATTAGCAAAATAATAATCATGCGAAGATTTTGAGAAATAGCAAGTGTGTATGTGTCTTAATTCATCTCCCAGCCATCCTGAAGGTGTGCAAGAGGCAGAAGGAGAAATTTGGTAAGCGTGCCTGAGTTTTTGCATCTGGATTTCATCCATAGGACTCATCTCATTCTGCATCTGAATATGGGCTAGTCTGCAAATATTGATCATTCCTGACTTACAATGTGGTGTTTTATCTGTTGACAAGGTAAGGCAATCTGAAAGAGAACATATAGACAAGCTTGTTTCAACCTGGATCAATTTATTTGAATTAAGTGACAATGAATTTGATGATTTTCCCACTCCATATTTTACTGTTCCAGCTTTTTTAATTATGCAACTTTTAGCAACCAGAACTTAATCAAGGATGTGTGTGTGTGTTTTCTGAACTTCCAAAAATATATGGGAGGAGGACAAAATTTGATTTAAATTACATTAATGACATTTAATATGAAAACCTATTCCATCCCGCACTTAATATATTTCCCTTTCAGTCATATCACGAATTACAATTTATTGGCAACTTTGAAGGAGCTCTGTATGCTAATTCAAGACTAGGTGGTAAAATGTGGCCTTGGGGCTTCAGATGATAGAATCCTGCCCTAGTCCCTGAGAAGGAAGAAGATTGTTTTTTGAAAAAAAATTACATTTCCTAGACTGAATTTATCCTGCATATCTTACTTTTGATTATACTAAGGATTAATTTAAAGTTGTGAGTTTTGGTTCATGATAATAAAAGGTAATCTTTAATATAGATCTCACATAAACTTAATTAAGTTTAAAATAATGGAGATTAACCTATTCTAATTTTCCTTTTTCTTTCTTTTTAAGTGCCCTCATTTTCTTTTTTATGGATGATGGGTAATTAGTCTTTTTAGAACATTGTTGCATAGAGCAATCAAATACCTTTGATGGTTCTATACAACAAATGATTGCCCAAATCAGTAATTAATCACATTTCAACCATACTTTTCCCAACTATTGGCACAATATTTCCTAGAATTCCTGGCCAACATAGCTCAAAAAGTCCCAACACATTTTCAGACTGGCAGCTGTAGGTTTTTACCAACCCCATTATGCCTAAGACAAACTTCTTGTTAAGAATTTCAGAGAAACACAGACTACAGTTAACATGGAGAAACAAAACAATTAATATGCACCTGACATTGCTGGAATGTTTGTAAGAAAACTCACTAAAGGTGAGAAACAAACAAGAGTATTTCAAAGCATCTCTAATGAAGTGTCAACTCTAGTGGAGAGGATGTTGCGATTCTGGTTTTTGTGGGACAGGTAGCCCCCCATGCTTACCTTAATGAATTCACTCATAAATTAATGTAGAAGTTTTGCTAAGGCTTTGCCAATTTCTAAGTTTCTATAACTCAACTGCTTATTGTCTGACATGAAACCTGAATAATAAAACTCTTCTTGGTCAGGCTCACTCTTCACAGTTATTTAGGTGCTGAGAATAATAACAAGAAAATATAATCTTGTATTATTTTCACAGCAATTCATTCTGAACAGAATACAGAATAGATTTTACACAATGGAGTTATTCCAAGGAGTCCATATTGAACACTGGTGTTCCAATTATACTTATTGAAGAAGTTTTAGAGTAAAGGTGTCTAAATATTGATGACGTTTGTCCATCGTGTTCAAAGACAACCTTGACATCCAAGAGGCTGTGGACTGTCTGCGATGTGTCCGCAGGTGGCTGGTAAGGCCTATACTGTCATGAAATGTTCTGCCACATGTCAGATAGACATGTTGAACGATCTTGTACCAGGGTTACCCAGGGACTTGAAGGAGGCTTTCAACATGTCTTTGTATCGCTTCCTTTGTCCCCCGTGCGATCTCTTTCCTTGAGACAGCTCACCATAGAAGAACTGTTTGGGGATGCGATGGTCTGGCATCCTTGCAACATGGCCTGCAAAGTGTGTCTGGCCTTTCATCAGCAGGGTGTGAACTGATAGCAGGCTTGCTCTGGAGAGGACTTCTGTCTAAATATTAAGGTGATATCTAACATATATTCTTGCATACAACAACAACAAATATAAAGCATATGTTCACATAGAATATTATAAAACTTGGTGCCTGTAATTATCTTACTGGGATCTTACCTGACTAAACAGCAGATGGTTGTTGATTGCTTCACAGGCACACAAAAAGCATATTTAGAAAATATTCAGTGTGCAAAACCTGATGAGAGAATACAAGTTCATGCTGACTTGGAGAAAAAGATGTAACTTGCTCATTGCTCATTGTCCTCTACTACTCTAAGAACTAAGTCTAAAGTTGAAAATTTTAACAGAAGTTGGGAAAGCAAACAACACAATTCTGAATGTTTCTGATACTTTGGGTAATTAAATTAATGAAGTTCTCTAGTAAGTTCTTTATTTTCTTCATCCATTGTGCTATCTAACCAATTGTATCAGTATCTGACAAACAACACAATGCACCCGGATTCTCCAACCTGGCACCCATCAACTATATTGATCTGCAGCTCCTGGAATTTCTAGCCTTCATGTGTATTGACTGGGTGCTTCTGTTTTTGTTTTATTCTATTTTAACTGGCAAATCCTTTTAAATTCAGCTTTGTCTTAGTCCAGTACACGATTGTGATTATATGTAGAGGCCAATTATGGAGCATATTGTACTATCAGCGTGTAGGAATGGCAAACAGCAAGTAGAAAGGACTAATGCATAAAAAGCCCTTGAAAGACTGGCTTGGTCAGGGCCTTCCATAATAAATTAAGATGAAAACCCACCTCTCTCATGTTATAACAGATAAGAAAATTATTAGCTGGGGTGGTTTTTTTTTTTTTTTTTTTTTGAGTTATGCAAGTCTCTCTATTTCTCCTTTCCCCTAATCAGCTTCGCCTTCATCTCTCAGCAAATAATTTTGTGACATGATATATCTTCTGGCAGCTCTGCTAACTATGTCCTTGCATTCCTTTACACCTTACAAAACTGCAAATATAATCCAAGGCCAGGCTGTTGGAAGGAGATCGGGATGTGGGATACTGCAAATCAGAGGTGTGGTAAGGAGAGATGAGTGTATGCAATAGATAACCGTACGTGATTAACTAGACTTAAATAGTGTGGGGCAAAGTTGCCAGGTGAAAATAAAAATTGTCAGTTCAGTTTAATTTCATGGTGAATCAAACAAGGAAATTAGATTCTGCTTCTCTGTTAGTTTGACATCTACAGCAAGTGACAATTAAGAGACGATGGGAAAGAATTTCTGTTTATTTGAGAACTCTTGATTTCCAGATAGGCAGGGAACATATATTTAGTCCTGCTTTGTGGAATAATTTGATAAATTAGAGCTAAAAGACGTTTAATTCAAATAGACAGCTGAATGTGTTCATGGGCCTTTGATGCACATATAATAAGAGTATAGGGAGCTTTATTTTTCTTCTAACAATATTTTAAGAAGTTACAGAACATTATCAAGTTCATTGTCAGTGGGTGAGGATTTCACTAAATTTAAGCTAGGCAACCGATTCAGGAAGAAAAACCTGAGTATCTGAAGATTTAAGTGAGATGAATTAAAACATTAAAGTCAATGCTTTAAGGAACAATGTGGACATATAGCTAGTGAAAGCTGACTGCTAAACAAATCATGCTCTATCTCATATTTCTCTTTTGTCTAACAGAATGGGTGGGTGGATTGGTGGGAGGAACTTCAAAATGCAAAGAGCAAGAAGCCCCTCCCATCCAAGGACTAAACAGAGAATTGCCACATATATTTTCATCGTAGCAGCTAATAGCAGTAGCAATAGCAGTAGACTTATATACCGCTTCATAGGGCTTTCAGCCCTCTCTAAGCGGTTTACAGAGAGTCAGCATATTGCCCCCAACAATCTGGGTCCTCATTTTACCCACCTCGGAAGGATGGAAGGCTGAGTCAACCCTGAGCCGGTGAGATTTGAACCGCTGAACTGCTGATCTAGCAGTAGCCTGCAGTGCTGCATTTAACCACTGCGCCACCTCGGCTCTTATATGGCAAATGAATGTTTGCTGGGCTATTCTGAATGGTCATAGGGAAATGGCCAATGAACTTTGGGTGCAGTTTCTTTTTAATGGACAAAACCAAGGTAAAAACATAGGGGAAAGTCAATCCTGGTCCAACTGCTGCAGGGTGGGATTCAGCCGGTTCGGACAGGTTCGTGCAAATTGGATGCTAATTTTACATCTGGTTCGCCAAACTGGTAGTTGCAAGGACTGGCCCACCCTGCACTGCTCCTCCCAGGAATCTCCATGCAGCCCATTTTGGATCCAGGTAAGTGGAGTGCCCGCGTGGGAGGGTGAAAAATGGGCCTCCTGGAAGTTCCAGAATTGTGGAAATGGACCCATTTCCGGCCTCTGAAGGGACTCTGGAGTCTGTGGGAGGCCATTTTCATCCCCCCGGAGGCTCAAGAAAAGCCTTCAGAACCTGGGCAGGGGAAAAATTGAGCCTTCCAGAAGTGCGGAAACAAGCCAATTTCCAGCCTCTGGAGAGCCTCCAGAGCCCAGGAGAGACCATTTTTCGACCTCTCGAAGGCTCAAGGAAAGCCTTCTCAGCCTCAGGAGGGTGAAAACTCCTCTTCCCCCACCATGAGGCTGAGCAGGCCATGCCCACCCAGCAAACAGGCAGAGAACCAGTTGCTAAAACTTTTGAATCCCACCCCTGAACTGCTGCCTATTTATATCAGCCTAGGCCAAATCTGGATGCTCCTTTAAGAAGAGCTGTGCCACCTACCTTTGGTGGGAGGGAAAATCAAGGCTGGACAAACTGCAGAGACAAGATCAACAGCATGGGTTATAGCCATAAAGTTCTTGGAAGGAAATATACCAATAGAGGAATACAGAGTTGTTATAAGCAAATTCTTCAAATGACAACTGATTAGGACAATTGTCACGTTCAGAGCATACATAGCAAAGACAAATATTGTTCCAGCACCACTTTTTTGTCTACTCATTTGACTCCTGGTGATGAGAGGTCAGTTTTTATCAAAAATGATTCCATAGGAGGACTAGAATTATGCTTTATTGAGACAGATTAAAGTATAGACTCTTGTAAGTTTGTAAGTGTTTTGCTTTCTCTTCTTCTTATGCCCTACAAGGTCTGGGAGGAGCCATTCTGAAGCTTTTTGTAATATTTTCCTAACCTCCCTTCACTTAACACATGCTTCTACACCTGTTGTTGTCTTAACAGCTTCTGGATAGTTTTTCGAAGGTTATCTCCATGGTTTCCACATGAGATGATAACAGATGAATATGAATGTCTAGCAACTGAAAAAAAAAGGTTTTCCAAAACCAAGATGCAATCATATCTGAAAAGGTGGCCAAGAAACCTATGCACAGTTTCCAGAATAGAAGTTGTCCTTTAAATGGACAAAAAGAGCCATCTTGATAAACAAAACCACTACAGGGAGAAAGGTTAAAAAAACAAACCCATGCATGTCTGAGAGATCAATAATAAAAGAAACTGTGTCTCAAGGAGAACATAGTCATCAGGCTTAGCATGGACAGCAGTATTCATGCTGCTTCTTCTTGCTGGGAAATCCTGGTGAGGTCCAGCAGCCAGAATGTTTAAACTATTTAGCAGGGATAAAGTCACATTTCCTGGGATGCACCACAAGGAGGCTAGTCTACATTGAACTATATACAATGTCCTTTTGGCTTTGATCTTGCAAGGAAAATTTGGACAATGCTTAACTAAATCCAAACTAACCATGGTAAGTGTCAATATTGGAAATATAAATGGCGGGGGTCAGTTGATAATTCTAACTGTGAATGTCCCACAAACTTCACATCATATTGTGATGTAATGCCTCATCAGAAGATTCCCTGGATCCCTGAATGAAATACATCATCTGTCCAATGTCTAAATGATTCAGATATCTGGCCATAGGTTTAGTTACTCCAAAAAATCCTCATACATATTTTAATTTTATTCATAATTTTATTCATCACTCATACTGTGTGTTTGTAAAATAATTCACTGCTTTGGTGTTTTACATTTCGATACATGTTTTATATCTTGTTTCTGTGATGTTGTATTTTGCTATGCCATACAAAGTAATAATAATAATAATAATAAATCATGGATAGCCTTGGTTTGATGACAGATATGACATGAGGAAACCAAATCCCTCACACCAATTCTGTTTTTGACATCCTCTTTGTCCAACAGGAATCCCTAGCAAAAATTACAATATTTTAAAAACTCCCACATTCTTTTCCGTCTTATTATAATGGCAAAGTTGCAGCACCTCTTCTTGGAGAGGAAGGGAGCATGCACATTATGATAATGAAAAAAAAAACTGCAGTCATAGAAAAGGGAGTAGAATCAATCTATAGAACTCAGCAGAGGTTATTCATCCAATCACTTGGCCAATGGGTTCAATTGCAAGCAAATCTAATCCAACAGATCCAATTCCTGCTTTCACATGCCTAACATTTCTTCTTTTCATTTCTTTCATTCTTTGAAGAAGGGTTCAAGAGGGGACAGACAAAATATACAGATTTGCATGACACAGCTTCTGACAATTAATTTTTGTGAGCTAGAAACATAAGAACATAGAAGTTAAATGGAAAAATTGTGCTTAACTGATCAGACATAGAATGATGGCCCAAGTCTTCTAAGGGCATTCCAAATTCTTGTGATCTTCCTACGCTTGCATTGAATGAGCTTCTCTGCTTAAGAAATATCTTTATTATACTCTTGTACATTGTACTCTTATTGCTCACAGCTCTTTATTTCTGTTCAGCTGGAAGGGAGTCTAGAATAAAATGTGCAGAGCAATAAGTCTTCCTTCTACCCTCGAAGCCTGAAGAATAGAGTTCAAAACAGAGTTTGAGGCATCAATCTATAAAATAAAAGAGAGGCTAAGATCTGGATGGCAGAGCAGAGACTTGGAGGGGGGTGACAATCAAGCCTGAAAGGCTACTTGTTTTAGAGTAGATCAGTTAAATTAAGACCTTTTCCCCAGGGTCTTGTGCACTCAGCAAAACCAGGAATCAACTGTAAGAGTTTGCAATCATGCCCTCTTCCAAAAGTTGGACATCTTTAACATTTCTAGGTGGCTGCCATATGAGAATAGGTTGTACCATTATTGACTCTGTCTCCCTTCTCTAGATATTCAATAATTCATAAGGTCCAAGGAAAAAATACCAACCACACACTTCCTAATTAACATAGAACCTTTGTGTAGGTATTTTAACACACATCTATTGTGAGTAAAATGCAGAGAAAAAACTTCTGAAAAAAATGAGATGTCATCTAGGTAAACTACAACATATTGCTCAGAATATCTGAAATTATCTTGTTCACAAATCTGGAAATGACTGCAGAGTAATTAACTAGATCAAAGGCATTATTGTATAGTCAAACTTGCCATAACGAGTGTCAAAAGCTGTTAAATATTCATGGCTCTACTTCATCTGAATTAAATTGTAAGTTCTTCTCAAATCCAATTTAATGAAAATCTTGCCTTATGAAGATGCTAAACAGATCCAAAATAAGAGGCAGTGGATAGTTATCTCTAATAGGTACAAATTCAACAGACCTTATAGAAAAAAATATATCTTTCTTTTTTATAATGGTGCAGAAGTGTCGGATGAAGTGCAAAGAAATTCCTTTTTTACAACTGACATTTAGAAACTTCTTTAAAACTGCTGACTCTTAAGTAGACATGAATTATTGCTGTTTATCTGGATCCGAGGTTCTATTGGCAATTTAGTACTGACCACTTGTCCAATGCAGAGAAAAAGCTTCTTCTTCATCCCCAAACAGCACCAAAATCTGCATGTCTTTCTAACAAGGAAAGAGAGTCAGACAGTGATGCAGGAAGGATGTCTGCAATCAGTGTTGTTGATACTATTAACAGGGAAACAAAATTGTTCCTTGCTTTTAGAGAATGTCAGAATTATGTGTTTTATAGGTAGTCTATGTCCAAAACAATTGGGATATGCAAGGAAGCTGTCAAATATAGTTACAAGAATCTCCAGCCAGTGGTGGGTGGGGCTAACCAGTGATGGGATTTGCCGCTTCTCCGAACTGCGCAGAATCATAACAACTTGTTCACCTTAACCAGTCCAAAGCGGCAGCAGTCCACCTCTGTCTCCATCTCATTTCTCAGCTAAAGGAATTGGATTGATTTAGTAATCTGCCATTGACTTTTTCTTCCTGGAAAGGCTTGTCCAGTGATGATGATGTTATCCATTCAGTTGTGTCCGGCTTTTGATGATTCCATGGGCCAGGTCTCTCCACATCTGATCTTGCACTATTTCTTTGACTTTTTCTATGTTCTGGCTGGTGTTAGCTTTGACAGTATCCAGTCACCATGTTCTTTGACAGCCTGTTTCCTTTTACTGCTAACTCTTCCAAACATGGTTGCTGTCTCCAGTGAATTCCCCTGCATTAAATGGCCAAAGTAATGTGTATAAACCAAGCAGCCACACAATTGCCTCTTCTTTGTCTAATGACCGACCCCCTGCTGGACATTTTGGGGAGGAAATCTTTTCTTGAAGTTGAGGCTTTGGAGTGATTTGTGTATTTGTTTATGAGGCATCCTACATTTCCACAAGTGTGACACTTTTCATCTGAGACAATCCAAGGAAATTAACCAGGTCAAGTTCCCTTAAACTGTTATGTGTGTTTTGGGCTTCAGACCATTGCCTCCAAGGATGCCACTGGGAAGAGGGAAAGAATGAAGAAAAACTGTGAAATAACCTCCTCCCCGCCCTCCCCTTTGTCTCAATCCTTCAGCCCATCATGAATCACCACACAATGTGGAATTCTTCCAAAATCTTTAGGGGGCCTTTTCATGTTAATTCATCCTTCAGCTAATTATAAAGACCTCCTTTTTCATTGAAGCAACATAATTCCAAGATACATCCTTGATAAGGCTTTAAAAATTAACGTCAAGTTATTTAAGCAGTCAGTTCAAGAAAGCAGAATGCTTGAATTTCTCGAAAGGTTTTTTTTTTTTAATTGCTAGTAAAGTAATGGATCAAAAATTTGAAAGCTGCCAATATAATTCACCAACTCAATCAATTTCTTTTAAATGAAGGCAAAATTACTCTGAGTTTTCTCTCCTTCCTGTCCTCCTTGGACGCAGGAACCTCCTCCTCTAATGATCATGCTCTATGTTGCCATCACACAAAGTTAATACTGGGGTTTAAAAAGTATAAAAATCACCCTACGTTTTAAAATATATTTCCCGATTTTTGTGAAAATAAACTGGAAAAACTGGGCTGCTCTCAGATTTTTTAAAAGAAAACAACTGAATTTTTTGGAGGAACGAAACATAACCTAGAGGGCAGAAACCTTTTTATTTGCTACAGATGCTTACAATGTACCACTCAGTCTCAAGGACAGTGCTGTCTCATTTAAGATGTAGCAGCATATGCTTCTCCTTTATGTGCACATACAAAGGACCATTTGCCGAAAGTACTAGATCTTGCAGAATAGCTGAACTTCCAAAGTTCAAAAAGACTGAGACACAGTAGTTGTTGAAAAGCCTTTCCCATATTCGGCCTCCTCCTCCCCCCCACCCTGTAATTTATAAGACCCATTGCCTATCGCAATGAATTCTGGCAATAAATTTTGGCAGCATCTTTCCCCCAAGATTGCTTTTATTTTTGCAGGAGTACGTGCCTGTGTACGCACACCCCGACACATACACTCACTTCCTTCTCCATATTAATATTAAAATATAATAATAAAATCATAAATATTAATGATTTAGATCAAGTATAGTGTTAGGCCATGGTTCATTACTTCCCTACATTCTGTCCTCACAATGTTGCATGCAGATAACCCAAATGACTTCATAAAAATGGAGCACATACTGTTAAGCAGTGATTAATTCTTGCAGGGCCATGTGATGTGCAGCTTTTTTTTTTAAGGTTGCCAAAGTGATAGATGGTAGACTACATACTTTGACTAGCTCAGCAAAAGGCTATGGGGAAATATCAGGAATATATCTCCAGGGAACAACTGTTGGGAATGAAGTCACCTTGGGGTAAGGATGAGGATGAAGATGTACAATGGCAATGACCCAAATCTGCGTGTTCAAGAAAGAATAGATGCAGCTGCTCAGAAAATGCATTTTGTAATGGATTCTTTCTTTAAAAGGGTGCATTTGTTATTCTAACAATGTGTTTAACAAAGGGTGTACCTCTTTTTACAGAAGAGCACAAGCATTTAGAAAAGAACACTTCTCTCTCTCTCTTTCTCTCCTTTTCTCCTGCAGAAGGCTTACATTGTCTTTTTATGTTTGTCATATTTTATGCATCAGAAAATGAGCTCCTTGGAAGGATACAAACCAATAGCCAGTTCAATCAAGAGCAAAGTGTGAACTGAATGCATTAAGAAAGCCAAGTATGTTACTATAGCAATTTAAATTATTCAGTGATGCGCTCCAGTTTTAAATGAGCTAGTCAAAATGACACGGGGATGTCAGCTCCAATAGTTTGACCAAAATAGTCAAAAATAGTCTTGATGTGCAGGGCCTACCATGTTTTCCCGAAAATAAGGCAGAGTGTTATTTTCTTTCGCGTCATGAAATATGGCCTTGGGCTTATTATAACGACTTATTGTTTTGGGGTTGCCGGGCAGCTGCTTCCTTGCGAACTGGCTCCTGAAGAGCTGGGCACAGCCTCAGGAGCAAAGCAGCCATGAGGTGACCATGCTCATGAGCAGCCGCCCACCTAACCCCCTCTCCAGCTGGGCAGAGTGCCATTCACTGACCTAGGGGGTATCCCTAAGGCACCAAGTCACGTGGTGCTCTGCCCCACTCCCCAGCTCCTGCGGCTTGGCACATTCAGGATACCCCCTAGGTCAGTGCATAACTTCTTCTCTGACTTCCAAAATCCAAAACTCGGCTGCCGAGTCTTCCAGCAGCGCCCACTCTAGGAGTACGCTCTATGGTTGTGGGCTGGCTGCTGGACAGAGAATCTTCTGGACAGAGAGTCTTCCAGCAGCCAGCCCACAACCATAGAGTGCACTCCTAGAGCAGCTGCTGCTGGAAGACTGCAGCTGAGTTTTGGAGTTTGGAAGCTGGAGAAGAAGTTATATACGGAGCGTGGCAGGGGCAGAACAGGCACTCACGCAACCCCCCCTTCCAGCCAGGCAGAGCTCCATGCACTGACCTAGGGGGTATCCCAAATGTGCCAAGCTGTGGGAGCCGAGGAGCGAGGCAGAGCGCCACGTGCCTGGTGCCTTAGGGATACCCCCTAGGTCAGTGAATGGCGCTCTGCCCGGCTGGGGAGGCGGTTTGCTGGGGGGCTGCTTGTGAGCATGGCCACCTCATGGCTGCTTCGCCAATGAGGCTGTGCCCGGCTCTTCAGGAGCCAGTTCGCAAGGGAGCAGCCACCTGGCAACTCCCCCCTCTGGCCAGGCAGAATGCCACTCCCCAATTTGTGGTATCCCGAAGACGCCAAGCAATGTGAGCGCCTTTCCCCACCAGTTCTTGTGGCTTGGCGCCTTTGGGATACAGGTAGGTCAGTGAGCGGTGCTCTGTCTGGCCATAGGGGGGGTTGTCCAGGGGGCTTATTTTGGGGGGTTGGCTTATATTTTTGCCCACGTGAAAAATGTGGCAAGGCATTAGTTCCAGGACAGGTCATATTTTTAGGGAAACACGGTGCTAAGTGTGGTCCAATAAATAAGAAATAGATTTTTCTTTACCTATTTTCTGCCTAAAGAAGCAAATCTCAATTTTTAACTGTCAAAAATTATTTCACGTTTGGTAGCACATTTTCACTGTACTAGAAAGAAACAGAACACTTTGAATAAGGATTCTCTGTGGGTTTTATTCCACTTGTCATAGCTGACTTTAGGGGGGCAGTGCCCATATCTGTTTATTTATGCCATTTAGCCAGTGCTTTCCAAAGACGCTTCCATGGTCATGTGGCTAGCATGACATCATGCTGCAGCACAAACCATATAGTGAAAACACAGAGCACTGTTAACTTCCTATTGAAGTGGTACCTATTTATCTACTTGTGTGTTTGAACTGCTAGGTTGGCAAGAGCTGAGGCAAGGGACAGGACTTCACTCCATCACACAGTGGTAGTACATAAACATCCAGAGTATAGATCTTCTATGGTGTCTTTTAAGCCACTTAGCCATTGTACCTTTACCCAGTGAATAAGCTTGGCTAATATTTCAGTAGTAGTGACTTAGGCCTTGTTAGAGTTAAAGTTTAATCCAAAATGTAAAAGCTAGTTATTCCCTCCCCCCTTAGGTCAACTATCATGTAGCAATAGCACTTATATACCACTTCACAGTGCTTTACAGCCCTCCATAAGCGGTTTACAGAGTCAGCATATTGCCCCCAACAATCTAGAGCCTCATTTTATCAACTTCAGAAGGATGGAGTCAACCTTGAGCCAGTGAGATTCGAATGGCCAAACTTCTAGCAACCAGCAGTCAGCAGAAGTGGCCTGCAGTGCTGCATTCTAACCACTGTGTCACCACGGCTCTTGTACTTAACAGGTTGCATTTTACACACTTTCTATAACTCAGAGAAATGACCCTCTCACAGTGATTAAAACCAATTGAATATTTTGTCAATGATAGACAGTTCGACAATACCATCATTTTAATTCTCTTCTTTCTCATTGCTATGGGCTTCAAAATACTAAGAAAGTCATGAACAAATATCAGCATCTGCTTCAGATAAATAAATATAAAAGTGACACCGAGGACCTCTAAGAGAACATATTGAAATTCATATCCAGAATAGACAAGTTAGGGATCCAGTGTATACTCTCAATATTTGATTTTAGTGGGAAAGACATGGCTGTCCTCCACATTAAGCAGAAAGCCAATATATTAAATAACCAAAGAAATGTTTTTCTCTCTTCATTCACAAACTGAAAAATACTGGGAATAAAAATGGTACTTTAATGGGGAGGAAGACACAAGTCACCCTTAATGGAAAAATCCATCTCTGCACAATCAATGGACAAGTTTAGCTTCAAATAATGATGAGAGAGAGAGAGAGACAGACAAACAGACAGACAGACAGACATTAAATTACACCAGCTTCACAGTATGAAACTAAGCAAAAAGTATAGCACAGAGTACTAATAAATTGAACTGATAAATAAATGAAATACTGCAGACAATTTCTTTAGTTTAGCTTGCATTCAGAAGGAAGAAATTGAAATACTTCCACACACACATACACAATCACATAAGTGAATACACCACATCACATATTGTAAATATTTAAGTATATCTTTTCAATGCTGAAGAAATGACACTTGGCTACAATGTATAGCAGTGAATATACAGCTTGTATAACAGTGTAAATGTGCTGTCCCCTTAAAATAATGCAGCACATAGCCATTAATGTCTAAACTGCTGGCAAGATATACTTAAATAGTTACAAAATGTGAGGGATCTATCTATCTATCTATCTATCTATCTATCTATCTATCTATCTATCTATCTATCTATCTATCTATCTATCTATCTACAAAATGTGATACACACACACACACACACACACACACACACACAAACACAATATTTATGGAAAAGGAAAGCCAAAGCTTACAAATGTAAAGGATCAGGAGACAAAAATGGGGAAATATAGTAAATACTGGCTCCATCTTAGTAAATACAAATATAGAACTCAAAACTTTTTTCAAAGCAAATATTTGGTTATATTTCCAAGACTGAATTCAGTTCCTCCAATCAAGCTGTAAAATCAGCAGTTACCTAGTCAGTAATTAGGTTTACATCAGGAATAAACACTAAATGTATCGCTTTGGATTACATATGCAAAAAATCAGTGTTTACACACAGAAAATTAAACAGAGGAGAGTCCAGGATTTGATCCCTGAACATTCATAAATACAAATTTGCTAAGAAGCATACAAAGAAAATTTACTGGCAGACCAGACATTTGTACTTCAGACTTGTGTTTAATGTACTAATAGTGTGACACAGGCTTTAGAAACGAATGAAAAGGCCATCTGGTTAAGTTGACAATTAAACAATACTTCATAAATAAAAACCTGCCACTGTGTTCTAAAAACTTGTGGCATTTTACTGTATATATCAATATAGGCACTCCTTTTGTATTTCTACAGAGGTTCTCAGTAATCCAGGTTGTGGTTGTGCCAAAGGTGCTTTTCAAAGAGGCAACTGGACTTTCTTGTTTTTCTTTGAAGACGCTTTGCTTCTTGGATGAGAAGCGAAATATTTTCAAAGAAAAACAAGTTTATTTGCCTCTTGAAAAAGTACCATACTTTTTGGAGTGTAAGATGCATCTTCCCCTCCCCCCAAAGAGAATGAAAATTTGGGTGCATCTTATATATCAAATGTAGCCCCACTACCACCAAAGGCCAAAAATGCGAGGCATGGAGGCAGCGATGGTGTGTGGCAATCCCTGCAGTCTGGAACAGCTGATTGGGGGTATTCCGCCAGTTCGATCCACCCATCAATCAGCTGTGCTGAATCAGAGCTGATTCTGAGGTGGCTGATCAGAGTTTGCAGCAGCAATCACATTCAGAAAGCTCACACAAATAACTGATTCAGCAGGATTCAAAATATTAATAATATATAATACAATCCCAAAAGCAGATTTCCCAAGATAGCAGTAAATACAAGCAAACACAAGCAGTTTCACTTTCAGTTTTCAGATAAGCCAAGCTCCTTCCTGTCTCCTTGTTGTTCACACAACAAGGAGTCAGTTTCAGAGTCCAAATAGCCCTCATTGGCTGACTTAGTTGCTATGCCTATTCATTGGATGACCTTGTTACCATGTATTCCAAGTCATGAACTCTCACACACTAACAGGAAGCTAGCTAGCTACCATGGATGCTGGCAGGCAGAGGCAGAATATTTCTTCTTCTCATTTTCCTCCCCAAAAACAAAGGTGCATCTTATATTCCGGAGCATCTTATACTCCAAAAATACTGTACCTTTGGGACACCCATTTTGAATTTCTGGAGTGCCAGTTTGGGGTAATGGATAAGGCAACAGGCCAGAAATTGGAAGACTGTGAGTTCTACTTCTACTTTAGAGATAAAGCATTGGGTCAGTCACTCTCTCTCAGCCCTAGGAAGAGGGCAATGACAAGCTATTTCTGAAACCTTGCAAAAAATTAAAAATAAAAATTGCAGGGACTTGCCTCTGTAGTCACCAGGAATCAATACTGACATAAAAAGCTGAATTTCTGTTTCTTCTTAACAGAGCATGCATGATTTCAGACCTGAGATAGTTTTATTGACATGGATTCCACTTGTTTTCATCTTTTTAATTAGACAAATGATGTCTCAAAAATATCTACAATAACAATTCTATTGAAGAAAATATTTGTGACTCAGAGCTGAACTGTGGGGTCCTTGGTACTCTCTGAACTTGGTGGTTTTCTTGCAGACATTTCATTACCAAACTAGGCAACATCTTCAGTGCAGTGATAATGCAAATGTCTGGAAGAAAACTACCAAGCTCAGAAAACACTAAAGGCCCCACAAAAAACAGCTTAAATGAACATAAAATCTGCTTGAAAAAGCTTGAGTCATACTAAGAGCAATTCCATCAAAACAGTGCTGCAATGAGAAAGACAGATCACCCTCTGACTTAATATTATTACAGGAACAATCATTTTGAGAACAACAGAAAAAGAAAGAAAAAATGTGCTATTTATATTTTGGCACTTTTGTAGAAATAATGTTTTATTCTCAGGTAATAGTGTTGTTGACACCACTTTAATACACAGCTCATTCTCTCCTTTGTTGTTCTCTTTAATTGTTAGACTGATGCCCCTCCTTTGCTCCTGCAATTTAAAACATATGTAGCATTTTCTTCTCCATTATCATCATCATTATTTTTCATAGCAATGCAATCTAGATTCATCCAAAGTCACAGAGAGGATGGATCTAACTTTCACAGTGAGGGATTAATCTAAATTTGAATCCCCTCAAGTCACATGCATTCTAAGAATATTTTTTTCAGATCTTTAAATAGGTAAGCAGTGGCTTCTATTGGATTTGTAGTAAAATTGCAGAATTGCATCCATCTTTACCAACATTGCTGATCCATCTGTTTTAATATTTTTTATTCTGACTGCCTGTTGGAATAGCATTTTCATACTGATTTTCTGGAATCCAGATCAGTGTGGGACCCATAAAATCTAGATAGTAATGCATAAAGTGGCTGAGGAGGTATAAAGTAATAGTCCCACAAGCTAAAAATGACGATGAATCATAAATATCATCATAAATATCATTCAAACATTTAGGAATAAGCCATAGAGAGGTTTACACATCTTTCTCAAATAAATGATATCATTTGTGTTAGTGACAGCATCTGAATAAACGTTGGCTGAAGTAAAGTTTTAATTTATTACTAGGTTAGTTATCTTTCTATATCTGTGAAATGTCACAAATTTTTATTGTTCATACTGCAGAAATTTTTAGCAAATAAAGTTAATAAATGAAACAGATCTACATATTATGTGTTGCTTTCACAAATGCATTTAAATATTATTGTCAGTCCTTGCAGTCAACCAGACAGGACTTGGGATAAGATGAGTTAATTCTCTAACTTAGAATTTAGAACTTAGAATAACTTTATTGTCATTTTAAATGTACACTAATTGGCATACATTAAAATGAAATTTCATTGCATACAGCTCTCAGAGGGTTACCACCTCCAATGTACATTACATAAACATGACAAAAATATAAATAAATAATTAAAAAAATATATGGAGATCCACATATATTATATGACACAGAGAAACAACACAGTCTAGTTCAGATGTATAAATGTACATGGCAAGAAAAACGAATCTTGTGAGTTTACCAGACAGATGGCATAAGGAAAAAAACTGCAGATAGTCCTGCTAGAAATACTTTGAAACCTCCTCCCAGATGGGAGCAACAGATAAAGACCATAAAACAATGCTTTGAGCTCTAAGCACATAGCACTTATAAGCAGCATCCTGAATAACGAAAACGAGCTTCCTATTATGTTCTTGGCTTTCCTTACCACTTTCTGTATGGACTTTCTAAGGTGCTCTAAATAGTGCCTCTGTAAAAAGCCAGGACAGAAGGAGAAAGATGTGCTCTCATAATCCGATTCAGGAAATATAAACATTGGTTTGAATGCTTCACTAAGAATGGCATGTGGAGAGACCAATTCAGATTGTAATTGTTAATTGTTCAGAATCTATTTTATTGTTTGGCAACATTAACAAAATCTTGCAAGACTGAAACTACAAAACTTCCTGCCACCACTTTTAACAGTTTGATCCATGGCAGGTCCTTCCTAAGTTTCTTTCCCTGATTTTTAAGCAGCTGGATGTTCCTACATTCCTTCTCTGATTGTTTTCTAGCCAAATTGCTTTCCTTCTTTCCCCAAGTTATCCACACATACCATTAGAGATAGACAACAATCCAGTGGTAAAAAAAATAATATTTAGATAATGAACGATGAGCTGTATCTTTGGAATGCTCCATTTTTAAACTTTCAGAAGATGTATGGCAAACTATGGCATAGAATTTTGGCTGCAGCAAAGAATCAAGGTACCAGATATGCTTGGAATCTTGCAGAAAATGGAGAGGACAAGATATGACCCACACATGTGCTGGACAGCTGCTCCTTATAAGAAGACCATAGGTTTTTGGTGGATTTGAGCACGAGGAGACAATAGGATTAACCAATTGCTCAACATTACAATCTCTAGTAATTTTTTAGACACTACATTCATAAACACCATTTTTGATGACTTTTGGAAATTGCTGATTAACAACTTTTGAGATATTGGAGTCCTTCAGAATGACAATCTGAAAAGACTGGGTGAGTCTGCGTTCAATGTTGAACAAAAGAAAATAATAATCATAAGCTTAAAAATGTAAGTAAACAAACTGGAATAAGCACAAAACAATTTTTTTTCTTAGAAAGTTATAAATGAAGTAAGGTCAAGATAAATTGGAATAGTGAAACTTTTACAATAAAATCTTGGAATCAGTTATCACATCCAAAAGGCTTCTCATGGAAAATAGATCCTGTTTTGGTTTTTACAAGATGCAACATATATAATTATATCATTCTAGAGACTTCTGGTAGGTAAGAAATGGATCTGTAGGTGAACCTCTCAGATCATCTCAACAAACGTAAAAGGACTTCTGGGAGTTTATATCTAAGCCATGTAGCACTTTAAAGGTAATAAACCAGCACTTTGTATTTTACTGGAAACAAATGGGCAGCTGGTATAATGCTTTTAGCACAAATATAAGGCGACCTTTGGGAATTATTTGTAAGAAGAGTTCTCTACTAATAGAAGTTTGTGGACTTACAAACTATTCATGAATAGACAAAACCTTTCTGAGTGGACACACAGTTGGTATCTCAACCAAACTGATAAAGGGGAAGCAAATGATGATTCCATGTCTAAACAATGTTGCCATTATGACTTCCAACAGAATAAAAATGTTGGAGCATATGTTGTGTTGCCATGATCCTGTTTTTGCCTTCTTGACAAAAATACCACATACCAGGGATACCCACAACTTCTCCTTTAGTATCAATCTTGGAATCATAGATATATTTTGATCATTAAGGAAGCTCAAATTATATTATTCCTATCAATAACAATAGATTCTTCCTATCAATAGCAGAAATATCTCTAGACCATGACATTTCATTATAAGCTTCTTGTCTAGATTCAATGTCAATTTACCATCCCTCCTTCAACATTGTCAGTAAGTACTTAGGGAAACCATATCATTACATGAAGTTATTACAGAGGATGTGATCTATTTTGATGTGATCAACATATTGATAATGTGCAAAACCTATCTCAGTGGGCTTCACATGCATATTGAAAGAGATTGGAGACAGAGTGGAGCTCAGGGGAACCCCATAAAATACCTCAAGTTTTAAGGAAAGCCTGCTTTTAACATTGTCTAAAATTTATCATTATATAGGAATGGACTCATTGCAAAACAACACCTCTTATTCCTGAATATGTTTGGTAATCTTGAAGATGCTATTGTTCATAGTGCTGAAAGCTTCTGGAAGATTAAAAACTAAGAGAGTTAGACTTCCTCTCATACCCTAAAGCAAAAGTTATCCAAAGTGGTATTGACCCATTAACACGTGCTGTGAAGCCAGTCTGAAATGGTAATCTTCTACTAGGACAATTTGTAGCTGAGAAGCAACCAGCCTTTCAATCACTTTGCCAACCATGAAACATTATAGACTGCCCTATATTTGCCATCTCCAAGGGATCTAAAAAAAAATTCTTAAGAAGAAATCTAATAACTGCCTTCTTTAAATCCTCCAGTCTACCCCCTCAGAGACACATTCATGTTATTTACTTAAACATTTCTAGTAACCTCTAGTTACAAACCAAATTGAAGACAAATTAACAGGACAAATAATGGATTGTGCTATTCCAGGCATGGTGTCCACAACCATGGGTGTCACAAATTGAAATTCAATCTATGTAATCCTATTAGAAGAATTAGCAGACCTCTCTCATAATTGACTCAGCATCAATAATATAATCATGCAGAAGAATGCATGTGTTTATATTTAGTTTTATAAACATGAATTAATGGAAAGTCATTATTTGTATTAAAGAACAGCCACAGACAGATGAAATGGCTATTAACAGTGATATAATTACATTATTATGTAAACATTTATTATTTATATAAATTTTATTAAGGCTCTTACTGAATTATTTTTCTTTATAGTCTTAAACAATAGTTCAGTTGCAATATATTCAGAATGACAGAGTTGGAAGAGCCGAGGTGGCGCAGTGGGTAGAGTGCAGTACTGCAGGCCACTTCAGCTGACTGCTAGTTCGGCAGTTCGGCGGTTCAAATCTCATCGGCTCAGGGTTGACTCAGCCTTCCATCCTTCCGAGGTGGGTAAAATGAGGACCCAGATTGTTGTTGGGGGCAATATGCTGACTCTGTAAACCGCTTAGAGAGGGCTGAAAGCCCTATGAAGCAGTATATAAATCTAATTGCTATTGCTATTGGAAGGGACCTTGTAGATCATCTAGTCCAACCCTCACCCACAAGACCAACCAAGTGACCCTAAACCATTTCTGACAAATGGCAGTCCAATCTCTTCTTGAAAGCCTCCAGTGATGAAGCTCCCACGACTTCTGAAGGCAACGTCTGTTCCATTGATTGGTTGTTCTCACTGTCAGAAAATTTCTCCTTGTTTCTAGGTTGAAACCCACTTAGGTTATGAAACACTGAATCATATGCTCAGTTTGAGAAATGAATCAGAATTAGGTGTTTTTATATTCTTTTGGAGATATTTTAAGGCAGGTTAAAAAAAATCTAATTTTCTAGTTTTAAGAGTCTTGAACAGTGTTGCTAATTTACTCCACATGTAGAGAAAGACAAAGTGGGTATTAGTGATTGATACATTCTTGTTCTGGCCCCCCTCCATCCGGTAATGAACGCAGACACAGGCTTAGCTGTTTGCCACTCTTTATTCACAGCAATTATAATCCTGTTGGCTGAAAGCCCAGACACGACTCACTGGCAAGAAGTTGGCAGGAACCTAGACTCCAACAGACACGGGAACACAAGGCAGACCAGACAAGGAGTTCTCCAGATTATTACGAACGGTTGTGTCCTGCAAAAGGACTCCTCTCAAAGTATCCTCTTATATACTCTCTTGGGAGGGGCTAAGCCACAACCACCTGGGTTTGATTATCTCTTATAAGTCAGTCTCCGTAACTGCTGCCTCTGTTTCTCCACCCTCCATTGCCTGGCGTCAGGGACAAACTCCCTTTGATCTTCCCCACTGCTCCATGCCTCAGGCGCCTCCTGGTGGCCAACCAGCCTCTCTGGTCCCTGCTCTGAGTCTGAACCCTGCCCAGGGTTCTCCACATCTTCCATAACAGACTCATAGGGTTCCTCACTATAGGAGTCCATCGGCAGCTCCAACAGCTCCTGCTGGGCCACAACAATTCTCTAATATTGATAGCCACAATCATCCAATTAGTTTTATCACACCAAAAAATCTGTATATAGGGAAGAAGTCGTCTGTACTTTGTTGTCTGTCCCTTTGCGCCCACCAGAAATTGCTTTAAGAAAGTTAGCTTGGACGGCTCTACTGTGTAAGAGACAAACTCAGGTTTGAAAATGCCCAAACAGTTCAAAACAGTGCATTTGTCATTAGACTTTGGTGTATAGCCATGGCAAACCTGTGGCATGTGTACCACGGGTGGCACAGGGAGCCATATTTGCCGGCACATGAGACATCAGCTCTGTCACACTGGCACACCGGATGTCATGCATGCATGCGTGTGGGGATTGTGTGTGCATGCACAGGTGGGCGGGATGCATTGCATTGTGTGGCACATGCGCATGCACAGTAGCGCGGCCACACACAATTTTGGCACGCATTTACAAAAAGGTTGGCCATCACTGGTGTAAAATATCACTGGTGAGAAGTAAGAGTGGGGTAGATGACAAATGCCCAGAGATGCCATGACAATTTGTGTACTTGTCATGACATGACTGTCAGGGTTCCAAGTAACAACCCTAAAAAAAGAACACTTCAAGGCTTGAGTTTCCTTAAAGTTCCATTTTATTAGAGATGTCCTATTGGCAAACCCAAATCTGAAAGTTTTCAGGTTTTCCCCACCCAAGTGAACGTTCAAGCCCCTGCCCAGCAATCACATGTCCATCGCGTGGTCCAATCAATGCACCGTCCAAAACTTGAAATGTCTCCCAGTCTCACCATCGCAGCTGCAGGGCAAGATGTCCTTGACTCTCTGAGAAATGAATGTTATTTAGACTATGTATCTCCCATACTCTATATAATCCCCATCCCACAATAGAAAATGTGACAGGCCTGAAGGCCCCATGTAAAAGATGGCTTCCAGGTCTGGCAATGACATTTCCTCATGACATTGTTTATATATTTATATTGTAAGGTAAAGGTAAGGTGCCCCTTGCATATATATGCTAGTCGTTCCTGACTCTAGGGGGTGGTGCTCATCTCTGTTTCAAAGCCAAAGAGCCAGCATTGTCCAAAGACAACTCTGTAGTCATGTGGCTGGCATGACTACATGCCGATGGCACACAGAATGCTGTTACCTTCCCACCAAAGGTGGTCCCCATTTTTCGACTTGCATTTTTACATGCTTTCAAACTGCTAGGTTTGCAGAAGCTGGGACAAGTAACGGGAGCTCACTCCATTACACGGCGCTAGGGATTCAAACTACCGAACTACCAACCTTTCTGATCGACAAGCTCAGCATCTTAGCTACTCAGCCACAGTGTCCCTCTATTTATATTGTAGTACATTTATTATGGCTGCCCACTCCAGTAGACTGTTGTAGATTTACTATATCCTAATCTATAATTGAAACATTTTAAAACATGAAACAAACCCTTGTGGACCGGGATAAAAAAGCGACCATAGCAATAAAAAAAAAACATGGCAGACCCTACCTAGGTCCATTAACTCCTGGTCTAAGAAGAGAGCCAGGTCTTAAGAGTCTCTGGATCCCCTGGAGAAACTATACTCTATGTATCTTGGGGGGGGGGGGGAGTTTCAGATGCTGTGGCAGTAACAGAGAACACCTGCATTTTCAGTTCCACAAGATGACAATATTTATTAACATCCATGAACACCAA
Source organism: Thamnophis sirtalis (assembly GCF_051295495.1). Classification (NCBI taxonomy): domain Eukaryota; kingdom Metazoa; phylum Chordata; class Lepidosauria; order Squamata; family Natricidae; genus Thamnophis; species Thamnophis sirtalis. Next base: position 66,530,446 of record NW_028261385.1, read on the forward strand.
CTAACAAGAGGCATAATGAAAACTTCTCAATTTCATAACACGTGCTCATATTTAACCATAGTTTTACCTGGGAAACTGTGCAACCAACCCTGACCAAAAATACTAGGGAGTTCCTGAAAATGTAGCACTCAATATCAATGGACACATAGAGATAAACCATATAATTCTACACTATTATAAACAGACCCAAAAAGCTAAAAAGGAAACAAAAAACCCCCCAGAAACCATTGCTGTTTCCTTACCAGCCATCAACACCCAGGCAAACAGGGATTAAGACCAGCATTAATACCAGAAAAACAAGCAAGGAGTAAATAATAGCCAACTCAAGGAATTATCAAAGAGAAAACAACATTCCCACCAATACCGAAAGGGCAAGCTACTGTATATAAACGGAGAGCAAAGCCCCCGGCCTTGCAGTGCTGAAGATGTTACTTGGTTGGGTAACAAAACATCTGCAAGAAAATAACCAAGCTCAGAGAGCACCAAGGACTCCACATACAATGCTGAAGGGATCTAGAACACATGCACTCTGCCCAAATGTATACTGGGCTGTCTGCTTTCCTGGGTAAACCAGATAGGGAACACAACTACATGAGCTAATTCTACTTTATTGTAAGACTACATTAACAGAATAGTGCAGGTCTGAAAGTACAACCCCTCAATGCTACTTTTAACTGCTTGAATATTAGGTCGGGTCCTTTCTCAGTTTCTTCCTATGACTATTAAGTGATTGCGGGTTCCTACCCTCCTTGTCTAATTGTTTCTCAGGAAGCATCTTTCCTTTTTTCTCCCAAGGTCATTCACACATTCCATTACAAGGGCAGGCAGAAATGATTTCAAATAGGCCTCAGGACCTAAAGCCATAAAGCACTCCCATATGTACAATGATGAAGTCATAATGGATTCTTTACATACACATTCCTCATACGTATTGTGTGTGTATAAACTTTAATGAGCAAAGTTTATATGATATAAACAAAACATATAAATATATTGTGTTGCATTTTTACTGATAAATAAATGAATGGAGACTAGTATAGATCTATTTCAAACTATTTAGTTCTCATCAGCTAGCCAAACCTTTGTATTTCAAGCTACTTAGGTCTCATCGGTTAGCTGATGAGAGCTAAATAGCTTGAAATAGATCTATACTAGTCTCCCTTCATTTATTTATCAGCAAAAATGCAACATAAATTATATATATTTATATATACACACACACACATACACATTGTATTATATATATACAATACATACATACTGTGTACAATGTCCTAATCATTGTATAAATGTATGTATGTGTATGTATATGTATGTGTGTGTGTGTATGTATGTATGTATATGTATATGTATATGTGTGTGTATGTGTGTGTATATATATATATATATATATATATATATATATATATATATATATATATATATATATATATATATATATATATATATATATATATATATACTTAAATATATAACTTGTTAAATATAACAAATATATATATATATATATATATATATATATATATATATATATATATATGTGTGTGTGTGTGTGTGTGTGTGTGTGTGTGTGTGTGTGTGTGTGTGTGTGTTGTATTTGTGCTGATAAATAAATAAATAAAGGGAGACTAGTATAGATCTATTTCAAGTTATTTAGCTCTCATCAGATAGCCATACCCTCACTGGGATTCGAACCTGGGCTATATTACATATTATAACCAATTAATATGTAATACAGCCCAGGTTCGAATCCCAATAAGGGTATGGCTAGCTGATGAGAGCTAAATAGCTTGAAATAGATCTATACTATTTATTTATTTATCAGCACAAATACAACACAAATGTAACAAAGGCAACAGTAAAAATATTGGGTTTCTGTCTGGATGGTCTCTTGTGATGAGCCGATAGACAGAGAATGGAAACAGTAGGCTTCCTCCCATATTTGGGCATACCAGGGGTTGTGACACTAAATACATACATATATATCAATCATATAAACTTTCAGCCAAGTCAGCCAAGAAAGCTAGGGATCAGAGAGTAGCAGATCTTTTTTATTTAATAAGAACATTCCCCCCCTCCCCTCTGTCTTTTTAATGAAGCTTTTTATTTGCAACTTGGAATGGAGTATTTCCATAAATTATTTGCTGGAAAATGTGGATATTTTTATACCAACCTTTTCTTACCCTGGCTATACTGTATATACCCTAAAGCTATCTGGCTAAAAATTTGCTAACATCTTCCACCATACTTGCTATTTTTAGTTTGCTAAACTATAAAATAGCTACAAGCATTTTGGTGCTTCCCTATTATAGCCTACTGCTGAAACTTTAATCACCTCCAATTTCAAACCAATTAAAATCTAATCTTCTTCTGTTCAAATGTGGAGTTACCAATTTGCATCAAATCATGGCACCTTTGGATGTCAAATTTGAATCAGATCTTGAATGTAAATCAGTAAATCAGTAATTCAGTGAAGCCTGATTTAAAAACTGGCACCATGCTTCTGTCTACACAGGGTTCCCAAACCCCTGGGACATGATCTACAGTATTTGGAACTGGGCCACACAAGTTGAGCTGCATGCACGTATGTCCGTGCACAAGCCCACTGCTCATGTGGCCCAGTTCCCCTCTCCCTCCCTCCAAGCCATGCCGCCATGCCACAAAGCTTGGGGACTGCTAGTCTATGCATTAGAAATCCACTAGATTTCCTGCTGGGAAAAAGAACCATTTTATTCCTGCTCTAGACCATAATTCTCAGCAGTTTCTAGAAATAGATCCTCTAAACCAGTGGTCCCCAACCCCCGGTCCGCGGACCGGTGCCGGGCCGTGGAGTACCTGGCACCGGGCCGCGCAGCGGCCGGAGGCCATGATCGCTGCAGCGGCCGAGGGCCATGATCGCTGCAGCGGCTGGGGGACATGATCGCTGCAGCGCAAAGGCTCCAGTCCTGGGCCGTGCGCAAAAGCTCCTGGGCCATGCGCAAAGGCTCCAGGGAAGAGAGCCCCGCGCAGGTATGCACGTGTGGCCCAAAGCTGACGTGTACCTGCGACCCTGCAGACGTCTCCCCAGTCTCCCTGCGGCTCTACAGAAAACGCCTCGCTCAGAAGACGCCCCCCCACCCCTGCGCGCGCTCAGCGGGCCACGGTAAAATTATCAAAGGCTGACTGGTCCGCGGCGATAAAAAGGTTGGGGACCACTGCTCTAAACAAGAGGTGTCAAACTTGATTTCATTGAGGGCCGCATCAGGGTTGTGTTTGATCTTGGGGGGTTGGGGTGGCCGTGGCCAGTGTGGGCGTGGCCAGCTTGATGTCACTCCTGTTGGAGGCGCCTGGGGTGGCCCGAGCACTCTGTCAGTGAAAACAAGCTCCCAGACTCCATTTTCGGCTGCCATGGCCTCCTGCAAACCTCTGCCAGTGAAAATGGAGCTCAGGAGGGCCAGTCCTTCACTGTCTCCAGGGCAGCCCAAGGGCCAGATCTAAGTATCCTGTGGGCTGGATCCAGCCCCCAGGCCTTGAGTTTGACACCCCTGCTCTAAACCAAAAGTGATTCCAGAGAGTCTAGATATGCCCTTTGAAATTCAATATCTTCAGGCCATCTTGCATTACTTCTAGTTCAAAGAAATTAGTTTTGCAAAGCAGTGAATTGCCTTGAGGGAGGCTTGGCATGATCCGAAGAATTTTGTTCCTTTCTCCAGTCAGTAAGTTTGGCACAGAACATGATTTCATACATTAGTAAAACTCATATTTTGCAAATCATGGTTTGTTGAACAAGCCATTGTGGATTTGTTTGCACATAGAATTAAGGCCTTCATGAATGGGACCACACATCACACTAGATTAAACTATATTACGACAGTGTTTAAATATGAAGAATTTGGCAAACTGCCCCGTGCATGCTTACTCAAATTCTCATAATGTTAAAAATTTGGACTTGTTTACTTAGGAGTAAGCATCACTGAATTCAGTGGTATTTAGTTCTCAGTAAATAATTCTGATGCCTAGTAATTAGGACCAGTTAAGCAAAGAAAAATGTTCTTGGCTTTTCACATGCTTCTTTTCATTAAATATTTGGCTTCTGTCTTTTGCTGTATGAAATACTTCAAATAATACTCAAGGAATAAATGTGCAACAATTAATTTCTGCAAGAGTCACCAGCAAATTCCACTTAATACCTTCTGTAGAAACAATAAGGTTGGAGGAAAGTGGAATATATTTTTTTCCCTGTGTGTCAACATTCTCTCTCGGTGTACTTCATTAAATCAAGATGATATAAGCCCCAGAAGGCCAACTGCAAATTTTAAAGCTGTATTGATTTAACCTTCCCTCTGTAAATATTTCATAGATCTGTAATGTGTAAATGTGGTCCCAGGCAGGACAGGAGATGGCACTTTTTCTCTTAGTATTCAGAAGGGATAGATGACAAGTCTTATGATGCTATTTAGAAAAAAATATTATATATAAAAATGCATGTGGCATATGGTTGGCATTGGGACTGATGAGCCACTTGTGGCAAACTGCAAGAAACATAACATTCATTTCTCCATCCAGATTTAATATATTTTCATAAAATGATTCAGTATATGGTGAAACTTACTCATTTTGTACAGGAAGAAGGAAATACAGAAAGATTAACCAGAACTCCGACATTTTGGAAAGCGCAATGAAAACTGGTCATCCTCCCACACAACATCTAGAAAATACCATCAGGCATGCAAATAATAAATAAATAAATACATATTAATTTATTATTTTCATACTGATGAAAATAACATGATTCTTGATGAATGGATCTTGTCTTTTTATGTACACTGAGAGCATATGCACCAAAGACAAATTCCTTGTGTGTCCAATCACACTTGACCAATAAAGAATTCTATTCTATTCTATTCTATTATGTTCCATTCCGTTCCGTTCCGTTCCATTCCATTCCATTCCATTCCATTCCATTCCATTCCATTCCATTCCATTCCATTCCATTCCATTCTATTCTATTCTATTCTATTCTATTCTATTCTATTCTATTCTATTATTTTACATTCCATTCCATTCCATTCTATTCCATTCCATTCTATTCTATTCTATTCTATTCTATTCTACTGAAAAGTCCTCTCTGATTCCACCTGGGGTTCTTCTACATCAAACTTATCCTCTTTTGCTTTCTTTCCTTTCCTTATTCATTCATATCTTTTCTTCCTTCATATCATGAGGTCCACAGGTAGTTTTTTAATAAATAAATAAATGAGGTCCTGAACATGTCATCAAAACATCATCATCATCATCATCATCATCATCATCATCATCATCATCATCATTATTCTGTGTGTGTGTGTGTGTGTGTGTGTGTGTGTGTGTGTGTGTGTGAGTGTGTGTGCATCTATCTGACATAAACACCTATGAAAGCTGCTGGTTTTGATTGACCATTCAGAACTGATTGTCTCTCTCTTTTTTATCCTTTGCCTTTATAACATTTTTCTTGAACAAAAGTCCTACGTATGTACAAGATAGCCCTCAACTTATGACCACAATTAGGACAGGAACGTCAGTTGAAAGTCATTTGATCACCATTTGTGAGTTTCACAAACAGCTTCCCTCAAGAGAAGTTAATGGAGAAGTAAAATTGCCAGTTGCGGGTATGTGATGTCTCACTTAACAGCCACATGGGAAGTAATGTTGTGCCATGTTCATGTTTCTTCTGCAGGTTAAGCTTATCCAACCCTTTCCTTGGCTGTGGCTTTTATTTCTCTCTCTCAAGGAGATTCCCCCCACGTACCTTTAGATCCTGTGTTTGATTCTAGGGATGAAAAGAATTGGCAGCAGTGGTAGCCGGGACACACAATCCATTGAAAAGCAAGCAAGACATATTTATCATGAATCTGTCATTCCAGACACCTTTAGATATCAATGGAAACAGGTCTCTTTGATTCCTTTTCTAAAATGCAAGGGTTGTTCCAGAGATGCTTAGAGGAGATGAAAAAGAAGAGTCCCACAATCAACCCTATGATTATTTCTTTTCTATTCTGCCAATGGAAACATTCTCCAAATTGGCTCCCTTTGACTGTCTGCATCGCTGGAGTTCCAAGGGCAAGATTTCCTTGGCATTCTTTAAAGGCCCTGTTTGTTTATTACATCTGAAGGTGCAAAAAAAGGGCAGAAGATAACAAGTAACTTTATTGGAGGTTTATTGCAATTGGATGTAGTGTGGGCTATTTATCTGAACTGACCCAAGTAGATTTATTATAAGGTAAGCTCAGTGCTTAAGGAAAAGCTCATTCGGCAGAAGTTTCACTCCAGTCAGTGTTTAATGTCTCCTTCACACACTAGGGGCAATTTTAGCTTGTCTCTTGACATTTGTATTGATTTGCAACTGAAGTAAAATCTGCAATATTAGTGTTGTCACTGCCCTTGACTTGACTTAGCCCTGGCTTGCAGTATACATGCTGCCATCCATGCAAGCTGACCAGCTCATTGTTTGAGATATTTTTGTGTTGACAAATATATTACCTGCAAATATAAGAATTAACCAAGTAATCTCTCTTGTTATTTTTCTCTCCTTGGAAACTGAAAGACACATTTAATTTCCTTGCTTTGAAACAGATCTTGAAATGGAGATGAGGGATCAACTGGCTTTTTTTTTCATCCAGGTTATAATTTGCTTTACTGTACAAAAATAATGCAAGAGCAATAAAGGTCTATGAAATTTTCATATTTATTTAACAATGCGAATCTCAAAATAATGTATTTCTGAAGTTGTCTTTGTGACACGTAGGCATTTCTACATCTATTTTGAAACTCCATAATTGCTGTGACCCATAATGACATTTATTGATTGGAAATTATGGTTGGGAATTATTATGACCTTTATATGTATGTATGTTTGTGTGTGTGTGTGTGTACACATATACACATATACACATACACACATGAATACACACACACACACACAAAAATTGGAGAAGTACCAGAGTGTGAAGGAGGAACCAGAGAGGATATGGAAAGTAAAGAGAAGAGCCGAGGTGGTGCAGTGGTTAGAGTGCAGTACTGCAGGCTACTTAGCTGACTGCAGTTCAGCAGTTTGAATCTCATCAGGCTCAAAGTTGACTCAGCTTCCATCCTTCCAAGGTGGGTGAAATGAGGGTTCAGATTGTTGGGGACAATATGCTGACTCTGTAAACTGCTTAGAGAGAGCTGTAAAAGCACTATGAAGACTAAGACTAAGACTAAGTGCTATTGCTATTGCTAAACGCCAAAGTGATCGCAATAATGATAGGAGAACTCAGATCTGTGACTCCTAAGCTGGGAGAATGACTCCAACAGAACTCTCTGTCCAGAAGAGTGCAGTTCTGGGAACAGCAGAACCCTCAAATTTTCAGCCTGTGGTAGAGGAACTGAGATCGAAGAAGATTGGACCATTGATAAGGCTGAAAAGGAAATGTATATGTATCACATATATATACCACAGTTCAGACACGCTATACTAACCATTTTAAAAGACATGCCCATATGGAGTAGTTTGTTGCCTCAGCACCAGTTCACTACAGAGGCAGCCTAAACCACTTCCTTGGCTTTTCTAGTTCGAACAGTTTGTTTTCTATCTTCTTTCAACATAAATCTTGGGGTGGGAAACATCTTCAATGTCTCATCTGCTGATCTTTTATTGGCTTCAGTCACAAAACCTCATCCTCTCTAGCAAATTTGATATGATAATAAGAAATAGCCAAGATAGCAGCAGATGAGGTCTTCTATTTTCTCCAGCAGCTCATTCCAGGATGGCATGCCCTTCTCTGAGCTCCAAGTAAGTAAGAGTCAAGTTTTAAGGCCTTTATGGAAGGCCAATGTCAGGTGTGAACCAGAACCACACATGGAGAGTTCAACTTTATTACTCTTGCCTTTTACACAGAATGTTCCCAGACTGGCAGTTTGTACCTGGGTCAAACAACAGTAGATAAAATTCAATGGCATTCAAGGGGGGTCAGACTTTGCCCTCTTGTGCCTTTGTAGGAATTCTAGACTACTTCCCTGCTTGATTTCTCCCCTTGGCTTGGTCACTGTCCAACAGCCAAATGGAGATGTGATCTAGAGTTGAAGGGCATTAAAACCTTGCCCTTGTCATGGTCTGATCACTTCCTGCTGAGGCTTGACTTTTGGAAGCCAATCCCCCACTGTAGGGAGGGGGAACCGATTACGTGGTTCCGCCCCAGGCACCTGATGGACCCAATGGGGTTTCAGATGGCGCTTGGAGACATACCTGACACTATCGTCCACAATCCGGTGGAGTCCTTAGTCACTGCTTGGAATACAGCGGCGGCGGGGGCTCTAAACTGGATTGTGCCTTTGCGACCTCTCCGAGGCGGTGGATCCAGGAGGGCTCCTTGGTTCACCGAGGAACTCCGGGAGATGAAGCGCCAAAAGAGATGCCTAGAGCGCCGCTGGAGGGCCAGTAAATCTGAGTCAGACCGAGCACTGATGAGAGCCTTTATTAGAGCCTATCTCATGGCAATACGGGCGGCGAAATGTTCGCATTTTGCCGCCCTTATTGCATCCGCCGAATCGTGCCCAGCCGCCTTGTTTAGAATAACCCACTCTCTCTTGAAATGGAGGGGTGCGGGTGACCCTCTACAGGGTAGAGCTGAGGAATTTGTTCAGTATTTGACGGATAAAGTCGCTCAGATTCGGACAGAGCTGGGCTCCAATTACACAATACCAGCTGAGGTACCGGGGGAGGGTCTTGAGCATGCTTTATGGATTGAGTTTCAACGGGCTTCTCCTGATGAAGTGGACAAGGCCATGGGAGCGGTGAGTGCCTCCACTTGTATACTGGACCCGTGTCCCTCCTGGCTGGTCTCGACCAGCAGGGAGGTGACACGTGGCTGGATCCAGATCAGAGGTGGGTTCCTACCAGTTCGCACCTATTCGGTAGAACCGGTTCGTCAAATCTATCGAACCGGTTAGAAGAGGTTCCACAAGTGGACCCGGAAAGCAGGCCACACCTACAGAAGAGGTTCCAAAATTTTTTGAAACCCACCACTGCTAAAGGCTTAGGGGTGCAAGGATCTTGTAACTTGACAGCTTTAAGACTTGCACGCTTCAATGCCAGAGTTCCTGAGCCAATGTGACTGGAGGAGAAATTTTGGGAGTTGAAATCCACAAGTCTTAAAGCTGTCAGGTTTGAAGACCCCTAGTTTTTTTTTCTAAAGGGTTAGGGGTGCAAGGATCTTGTAACTTGACAGCTTTAAGAGTTGCATGCTTTAATGCCAGAGTTTCTGAATAGCTACTTGGACTGACCTAAGTACTAATTCATACTTTCATATCCGGTCACATGAGTGGCAAGCCACTCCCACAAAGGAGGCCACACTCACAGAGTAGGTTCGAACAATTTTTGAAACCCACCACTGATCCAGATGATTGTGAACACCTCTCTCCAGGAGGGAATCTTCACACCCCTCCTAAAGGATGCGGTGGTGAGACCCCTTCTGAAGAAACCATCTCTGGACCCAGCCATTTAGAGCAACTATCATCCAGTCTCCAACCTTCCCTTTGTAGGGAAGGTTGTTGAGAAAGTGGTGGCCTCGCAACTCCGACGGTCCTTGGATGAAGCCGATTATCTAGACTCTTTTCAGTTGGGTTTCAGGCCTGGCTACAGCACGGAAACTGCTTTGGTCCTGCTGATAGATGATCTCTGGCAGGCCAGGGATAGGGGTCACCCCTCTATCCTTGTGCTTCTTGACCTCTCAGTGGCCTTCGATACCATCGACCATGGTATCCTTCTGTGACGGTTGCAAGAGGTGGGGGTGGGGGGCACCGTTTTGCGGTGGTTCTCCTCCTACCTCTTGGACAGGTCGCAGTCGGTGTTGGTCGGAGGGCAGAGATCGACCCCAAGGCCCCTCAAGTATGGGGTGCCACAGGGTTCGGTCCTGCAGCATGTCCCTTCTTTAGGTTCAAGTAGGGTTAGAGTTAGGACTAGGATCCCCTTGGTATGAGATGGTTCCTACCCATTGCTCAGCATTTGGCTGACTTGATGCCTTTAATGTCTTCAATCATCAACTTAATTTGGTACTTAATTCATACATAGGAACTAGGAAGTTGCAGATTCCTGGACTGTGTCATGAAAGGCACATTTAATTCCTGGATAGGAATTGCATCTCCATATACACAAAAACCCAATTTAACTCTGTTCATAATAATTTCTCTGCAATCCTGTCCTCCTCTGAATGAATCTCTTACAGATTATCTTTCCTCAATCTGAATAGAAAATTCTAGGAAAAAAAATCTTAGGTTTGTGTGGCTGATTGCCATGTCATATCATTGGAGTATGGTCTCAATAGACAGTAATATTTTTTAAGCTACTTGAAATACTTAATCGAGTGACATTCTGCAGCATATAACATACATATGACTTTTTTGTTATTACTTTTGTTAACTACAAAATAAATACTCAATCATTCATATCTTGTTCCTTGAGTTTCAGAAGCAAAAGCCTGACATTTACGCTTAAATATTTATTCATATTGAAACAGCATGATTGCATAATAGCATGAAATCCATGAAAATACAGAGACAGTGTAGTAGTCTGATGTTTTGATTAGCTATATGTTAACCTAAGAAGTAGGAAATGAGGCTTGCCATTGGTCGAGTCATTCTATGTATTTTGGGGGATGGAGTCTAAATGTAATGTTTAATATGATTCCCTTCTCCCCTAAGAATCTGAATTATATAAATTTATCATTTTCATCTCCTGTTTGTATAGTATCATTTTAATGGTAACATTTTTGCAGCTTGTGCTTGCAATTAGAAAACAGATCAATTACTTTTTTAAAACAACCTTACATTTTAATTTCCTCACCAAACTAATATAATACAATTATTTGGATTTACCTTAAGAAACAATCAAGAAAAGGATTTCATGATTTTTACCATCCTTTACCTCCTACAACTTGTTTGAAGTATGAAAGCATCATTTAGAACTCGTGTGTGTGTGTGTGTGTGTGTGTGTGTGTGTACTTGCATGTGTATCCTCACTTTCTGAGACTGGTTTAATAATTAAAAAGAACAGCTCAACTTTTCCGATGGAGGTAAATGTTGTGTTTCAGTGAGGATATCTGATATCCTTTTAAAGCCATGGACTGAGATAGGAATCTAATCTTTCTCCTTCCCCCCTGCCCCCGCCCACCTCCCCCCAGTATTCTGGCTTCTCTTTCTTGTTCTTTTTTTCCTTCTTCTTCTTTTTTTTTTTAAAAGAAAAAAGGCCAGCAATTGTTACAACCTTTGAAAGGGTTAAAGGATTCCAATTAGCTTGCGGGTCATGTATCACACTTGAAGTGCCTAAGCTTAAGGACACACTTCATTGAACTCCATCTAGCAGACTTCATGCTTATGAAGATGTTCCTCTTGATTGCTTTTCATCTAGGCTACAAAACGATTTGGTTGGAGGCTGACATTGATTAAGTGCAAAAGAACCGTGTTTTACTGTGACAGCTGCGAGGCCTCTGTCAACAAATCAATGTGGGTTTTTTTTTTGTCTTCTTAACTCTACCATTAGCATCCTGCTGTTCCTAGAGATGAAAAACATCTCTATAGCTGCCTTTGTGATTGACCATTTTCTGATTTTTTTCCACTCACGTAAACGTTATGGAGAAGAATGGGCCAACCTTGTATTTGAAGTATTGGGTACTTTAGAATACCTAGAAGGGAAAAAGACTTTTAGCTTGCTACAAGAATTAAAAGCCATTTGCCCATGAAGTAATGTGCCCCCCTCCCACCTTATAACAAATTTATGTAACTGTCATGGGGACAACTAAACTACTTATTTTCAAAATTCAGTTTAGTGTTTATTTTCTAAAAAGAGAAGAGGTTCTTTTTCAAAGCAATCTGGAAGTCAAGATTCAATCAAAAAAAATTACTATCTGACATAAGAGCTATTCTCTCCTTAATCATTATTTCATTTATTCCATTGTTAAGCCTTACTGGCACAAAGCCATTGAGGTACTTTATGCTTCGCTTACTTTTATCTTAAGAGTTTCATATCTACATTAATGATTATCTTGATTTCAATTATATATCTAGCCAAAGAAAGATATACCTATTGAGGACACCTGACAGCATCTATTACAACTACCCAGGGCATAAAACAAGGCTGTACACTGACACCTCTCTTATTTAATTTTTATATAGATGATATTTCCTAGCCAAGCACTTATATTTAATGGCTTTATATAGTGCACCACAATATCTTTTAGTTTGGTTGTAGTATGAGTTGATGAATTGTATGGGTTGGATCTGAATTTCATTAAGGCCTCTCTCCCCAGATCTAGGTTACAAAAATACAGACTGGTACTTGATGGCAGCAAAGAGTTAAGAGTTGTCTATAACTCCTTGCTGCCAACTAGTGGCTGCCTGAATATTTACACCTCAGATCTGATGGACTTAATTGACTCTTTCCTTTAAATCTTGTGAAATCAAAGAAAATTAAATTATTCAAGTGATTTTAATTAATCTACTATAAATCTGCTACTAATTCAGAATCCAGATTGCAAAACTGTAATATATATTTGATCGCAGAGTATTATCCTAATTCTTTTATTAACATTTCCAGAATATTTCTCAACTGATGACAACAATGTTATCCATTCAGTTGAATCCAACCCTTGGCGATTCTATGAGGTCTCTCATCATCTTCCAATCTTGCACTACTTCTTTGAATTCTCAACTTATAGGCCAGTCTGAAATATTACATCCTTGGGTAATATGACTGAGAAAATGGTAGCTTCCTAACTTCAAATGTATCTGGCCGAAACTGATTTTCTGCTCCTACTTGTCCTAGGATGTTTGTTTAAGATGGGGTGCTTAGTTTCCTTTGGTCCCCTTTTGTTTATGACCTGTGCCAGAAGCTAGATAGAAGAAGGCACAACACTGCCAGTTTTCCTGGAGTTTTAAAATATTTTTTACTGAAAATATTAATACCAAACTGTTCTGACCCCCTCCTCTGTCCAGTAACGAATGCTGAGACAAGCTTAGCTGGAATTCCACAACACCTTATTAGCAGGAAACATAAATCTTAGTGGCTAAAAGCCCAAACACAATGAACAGATAAAGAACGTTGGCAGCAACCCAGACTCCAACAGATACAGATAACAGCTTCTCCAGCGCTGATAATTAAGTTGAATCCTGCAACCAGACTCCTCCCAAAGTCTCTTCTTAAATACTATCTTGAGAGGAGCCTAATTACAACCACCTGGGTCCAATTATTTTTTGTGTAGAACAACCTGCGTAGTTGTTCTCTAAGTCGATCTGCCCACCGTTGCTGGGCGTCCAGGACCAACTCCCTTGTCTCCTCCCCACTGCTCCAAGGCCTGACATCAGGAGCACACTCCCTTTGGCTTTCACTACTGCTCCATGCCTCAGGTGCCTCCTGGTGGCCAACCAGCCTCTCTGATCCCTGCTCAGATCCCTGCTAGGGTCCTCCACATCTTCCAGAGCTGACTCATAAGGCCCCTCGCTGTCGGAGTCTGTTTGCAGCTCCAATGGCTCCTGCTGGGCCACAACACCAAACAAAAGAACTAATACAAACTAAAATAGAACAGAGAAAAAAAGAGAAAGAGAAAAAGAAAAATGCTAAAAGTGCCGTAAGAAAAAGAATAGAAGAAACTAGAAAAAAAATCCCCAAAGTATATAAAGGTATATACAAGTAAAGAAGTGGTTTCTGATATTCTTCACAGCAGTTACATATACAATTATATTTTAACCTTTCTCTCTTACGCCTTTCTCTCTTCTTTCTATAGTCTGACTTGTTTATTCATCAAAATCACAAGTTCGTTTTTTTATTCCATGTTTATGCAAAAAGTCCATAGAGGTCTTTTCGTCACAAATAAATGTATATAACCCTTTCTCTAATCAAAGAAGTCAGTTCTGCCAGATTCACCAACTATCCTTCCGTGGTGGGTAATGTTGATTTCTTCCATCTTTGTGCATATAATAATTATATTTCCTGGAGTTTCAATACATTTCAATAGCACTTACCAGGGCATCCTTCTAAGCCATTTGTCTTGTTGGGCCTCAGGGTGTTGTTTTGAAATGTTTGGGATCCTTCCTGTTGGATCATGTAGAAAGGGTGATGACTGTAGTGTAACACCAGTGGTGGGATTCAATTTTTTTTTTACTACCGATTCTGTGGGCGTGCCTTGGTTGGCATGGCTAGGTGAGCATGCAGGGGAAGGTTACTGCAGAATCCCCATTTCCTCCCGATCAGCTGACTCAGGAGGTAGAGAATAGATGGGGGCAGGGCCAGTCAGAGATGGTATTTACTGGTTCTCCGAACTACTCAAAACTTCCACTACTGGTTTTCCAGAACTGGTCAGAACCTGCTGAATAGCACCTCTGTTTAACACCTAGATCTCTGACATGGTATTCCTTTAGTTCCTACCTTATCCCCAATGTAGATCAACATTTACTTGAAACAACTGGAGCCTTCATTTGAAGCATTGTAGTGGGATACCATTAATATAGGTAGTCCTCGACTTACAACAGTTCATTTAGTGTCTGTTCAAAGTTACAACATCACTGAAAAAAATGTGACTTATCACCATTTTCCACAGTTACAACCTTTGCACCCTCCCTTTGGTCACATATGATCAAAATTCAGATGCTTGGTAACTGGTTCATATTTATGACAGTTTTTGTACCCCAAAGTCATATAATCACCTTTGTGACCTTCCGACAAGCAAAGTCAATGGAAAAGCCAGATTCACTTAACAATTGAGTTACTAAATTATCAACTGCAGTGATTCACTTAGCAACTGTGGAATGAATGATCTTAAATGGGGCAAAACATGTCACTTAACAACAGAAATGTTGGGCTCAATTGTGCTCGTAAGTGGAGGGTTACCTGTATGCTCATGATGCCATTGTTCTTCGTCTTGCAATTCCAAGGGAACAAGCAGTATTGTTTAATCTCATCAGTAATAAGCTGGATGAGGAAGAAAAAGTTGAAAATATATACAGACAAGGTAGAGATGTTGCTTTGATAAATAAATATAAAAAGCTGGACTCTGGATTTAAGGTATCAAAGAAAAAACATATTTACAGTTTACAAATGTTCCTGGCTCCGTAGCTATTATTAGATTGGTAAGTGACATTGTGGAAGGGGTACATTTGCAGAATTATGTTAAGTGTATCAATTGTGTTCCTCACTGAGCTAGACATTCTTAGCAACAGTTATTTATGGCTCAGTTATAACCCACCTTGATTATTGCAATATGCTAACTGCAGAGGTATTCTTGTATTCAGGAATTGCAATTAGTGGAAACTAAGTTGGCTAGGCTGGTGATCAGTAAAAGAGAGGGGAATCGTATTACCACTATAATGAATAGTCTGGACTGGCTACCACTTACCTTACTTGCATAGTTCAAGCTGGCAGTATGGACCATTAAAATCATTAGTGACTTGAAACCCAACTATGTACAGCATGAACTTTTCTGCTATGAACCTGCCTAGTATTTAGACCAGTAGGAGAGGGTCTTTAGATGATTTCCCCACTACCAGAATCCCAATTTTTTGATGTGTAGGACAAAACACTGTCCTATATGGCTTCCAAGATGTGGAGTATACTCTCTAGGGAAATATGTTTGGCCTCTAATCTGGAAGATAGTGAAAGCAAGTGTCTTCTTTGAAGCTTTTAACTCTCCATTTATTTCATTATTTAACCTGAATTGACGTTTATTCCAATGTTGTTTCAGTTTACATTTGTTTTGTTTATCATTGAAAGCAGTCTTGATTGCTGAAGAAAGAGAAACGTGATGCAGAGTTGGGATAAACAAATAAAATTGAATCTGACTCTCAGAGCTTTTTCTTCCAATCATGTTCTGTAAAAAATAAATGCAGAAATTGTTATTTCTGCTATTGTTTGTATTTACGATGGTTGATATTATTTGGAAAGCTATTTTGGATAGAAAGTCAGTACATAAATCATGTTAATAAATAATTAACTCATAAACACTTATGCTGGTTATATATCAATAAAGATTCTCAGTCATCCAGGGACAGCTTTCTGGAAGTTGAGTCATCTCAACTTTTTTTTTCCTTTTGGGGTTTGAAATGATTAACTACTTACCAGTCATAAGAAGCTACTTGGACATGCAGCAAAACATTTCAAACCAAGAAAAAAGGAAAGGAAAGGAAAGGAAAAAAGGAAGGAAGGAAGGAAGGAAGGAAGGAAGGAAGGAAGGAAGGAAAAGAAAGAAAGGAATGGATGAAGGAAAGAAGGAAAGAAAGAAAGAAAAAAGAAAGAAAAAAGAAAGAAAAAAGAAATTCCAGTCACCATGACTCAACTTCCAGATACTAATGTTGATTGTTGTTGTTTTTGTTGTTGTTTTGTCTCTGTAGTGTAGGCTGATCCTAAGTAACACACCTTGAAACCAGTGGTGGGTTTAGTTAAGTTTAGTTTATTGATTTTGTATGCCGCCCACTCCCGAAGGAGTCGGGGCGGCTTACAATAGAAAGGGAAGGGGGATAAATAAGACAAAACAACAATTTAAAATACAACAACATTCACAATTAAAGTGGGGCTGGATACTTCAGCAGCCCCAGGCCTGCCGGAACAGCCAGAACTTAGTAGCTTTATAGAAGGCCAGGAGGGTAGTAAGGGTCCGGATCTCAATGGGGAGGTCGTTCCAGAGGGCCGGAGCTGCAACAGAGAAGGCCCTCCCCTGGGGGGTCGCCAGCCGGCATTGACTGGCGGATGGAATCCAGAGAAGGACAAGTCTGTGTGATCGAATCAGTCTTTGGGAGGTAATTGGCAGGAGGCAGTCTCTCAAGTAACCAGGTCCGATGCCATCAGGGCTTTAAAAGTAACGACTAGCACCTTGAAGTGTGTCCGGAGACCAATGGGCAGCCAGTGCAGCTCGCGGAGGATAGGTGTAACGTGGGTGTACCTAGGTGCACCCACAATTGCTCGCGCGGCTGCATTGAAGACTAACTGAAGTCTTCGAACACTCTTCAAGGGCAGCCCCATGTAGAGCGTGTTACAGTAATCCAATCTTGAGGTGACGAGGGCGTGAGTGACTATCCGAAGGGCCTCCCGGTCCAGGTAGGGTCGCAATTGGTGCACCAGGCAAACCTGGGCAAAGGTCCCCCTGGTCACAGCTGACAAATGATGTTCTAATGTCAGCTGTGGATCCAGAAGGACTCCCAAATTGTGAACCCTCTCTGAGGGGCATATGATTTCACCCCCCAGGCTAAGGGATGGAATAGCTGGACCATTTTTGGGAGGGAGCATCAATAGCCACTCGGTCTTGTCAGGATTGAGTGCAAGCTTGTTCATTCCTTTCCAGACCCTTACAGTCTCCAGGCACTGGCACATCACTTCTACTGCTTCACTGAGTTGGCACGGGACGAACAGATATAGTTGTGTGTTGTCCGCATATTGGTGGTATTTAATCCCGTGCCGTCGTATGATCTCACCCAGGTTCTGGATCCTGTTGCAACTGGTATGGTGCAAAGGAGTCGGGCATCCACCACATGAATGCACGCAGCATGCACATGTGTACTTACCACCTGTGATGCTCCGCAACACCTCCTGATGCCTCCGTGATGCTCCATCTGCTCAGCGGAGTGTTGCGCAGTACCCTACGATCTGTGCGCGGAAGTCCCGAAAACTTCAAATACTGGTAAGGAGTGTGGGCGGGAGGCCCTTACAGAGCACGGTACTGGAATGGTACCTGGTGCTCCCAGCAGGCATCGGTACACCTGTACCGGGACATATCGGTCGTAACCCACCACTACTTGCAACCCAATAAATGGGAAATCTCTCTAATAAACATTTGTTCTAGTTCTGGGCTCCAAAATGTGGACAACTCTAAGAAAGCAAAGAGGTCCTGAAAATATTTTGCTTCCCTCCAATAGACATGTGAATTTTTACTGCCACATCCCCTCTAATTGCTCCTTTGGTGCCCTACTGATAACATGATCTCTTCTCAGCCTTCTTTCTCCAGTCCCTCCAGGCTCTGATGGCATCTGTTACACAATTAAAGAATGATTTATTGAGTCACAGTATTTGACCACTTCCACTGAATGGTCTCTGAAGAAGAATACTCATCATGTTTTTATTGCTGAGCCCAGAGAGACAACATAAAAAGTTGAAATGAGAAAAGCTCCCTTATGCCCCCATCTCCACTTCATTAATGGTGATTTTGAACTAATGTTATTTATTCCTCTTTGGAAATGCGGGAAAGGTTTATTAATTAATTTCTAATAAGAATGAAAGTACAGTATTTGATGTTTAGTATAGGAAAGTTACTTATAATGAAGTAGAAATGCATTAAGTAGAAATGCACCTTGTAGAAATGCATTGAAAGTAATGTCATTATTAATTATTTTAAAAGCCAAGGAAATACTTTTCTTACAAAACTATGCTCACTTTGCTTCCAGAAAGGAGCCTGAGTTATTTTGGATGCTCTATTTTTTTTAAAAAAAGTTATTAATATGAAAATGTTTCCTTAAAGTTTTCAAGGACTATCAGATGTTAAGGAATCCCTCAGTTAAACTAACCATTAGGATTTCAAGTTATTCTTGCTCATAGGACCATGAAGTATATACTGTACCCTTAACAGTATCTTGATTCAGTCTATTTGTAAAACAAAAGGAATATACTCCTTTTTAACTTCAGTATTATTTTGAAGCAAGTTACAGTTGCTCTATGTTCATACAAGCAAGTCTCAGGATTGTGTTACAATTTATGAATTAGATTTTACAAAATAAAACCCAGGCACATACCCATAATTAGGAATTTTTTTTCTAGTTTTGCATCTATACTTTTAACCCAAGAAGCTTAAGGCAAGGTTCACTTTTCCTCCATTTCATGTTCAAAACAATCTGACCTAGAATGACTTGAAAGTTAGTAACTGGCCGTAGGTTACAAATTAGTTGCATGGATTTGTGGAGATTTGAGCTGAAAAATAATCATACCACCAGTCAGTACTGATTCTCCTTTTGATGGCATATGGCTTGAATTTCTCTGTCACACCACCATAATGTGGTTCCTTTGATTCTGGCATAATATAATGAATGAACTTAGACAGTGTAAGACTTATAAGCCACAGTTGAGGCCTAGTGTAATGTGTAAATTCTGCTACTGTGCTGATGCACCTTGTTAAATACTAAAGGTGGGCTGTTCCCAGAATTAACCAAACAAACAAAGTGCCAGTAACTCTGTTATGTCAAGATTGAATCTCAATCTGTTCCACTCCCTTTAGGCTAGTACAGCCTCCAGGCCATCAGTCAGACGTTTGGCAATATCATTTGGTTGGCTTGGGGTTAAGATACATAATTGGGTATCATTGTCATACAATATTGATGACTCCTGAGTCAAACTAAAGATAACTTCAGCCTGTGCTTTCATATACTACATGTTAAAAGAGAGAATTAAGCCCTGTGGTATGTCATGTCATGGACACAACCGTTCACAATGTTTGACTCAACCCATTACAGAGAAAAGAGAATACCTGCAAACAATGACATTGAACTGGACTCAACAGGATATGATGACTGATAATGTCAAAAGCTGCTGAGAGATCAAGGAAAACCAGAATGGAAGCACGAACCCAATCTTGGCACAACCATACATAATTGAAAATCAAACTGTTCCTATACTGAACCTCAATCTAAAACTTGACTAAAATGGATTTAAGTTAGAGACTAGACAGAAATTGTCCAGGATAGTTGTGTGTAGCAATGATCTCATAAGGTCAATGCTCCACAGTCTTCTTTAAGGTTAAGGGGGCCACTGTCTTTCACAGACAAGCAGACAACACCACATGGGTTTAACCACAATTCCCCTCTGGTTACCTTAACCATCAAAAAGAGCCTGAGTCTAAGCGAGAGGGAGGCTTGCTTACAGATTCAAAGACCTCCCTTCCCTTGGAGTCTTGGCTGGTGACATACTTGAAACTTAGGTGGGTATGTCTTCAAGAGGGGAACCTTCCCCTTAGAGCTCAACTAGGTTTTGGTGATACAAGCCTCAACAAGTGCCTCATACACAACTGTGTATGAGAGCAAGTTTATTGCAAACAGACCTGGCATTCAACAGCAACAGCAGGACTCCAGTATCTCCAAGGATCCAATAACTGGGCCTCAAGGGAAGATCAGGAAGGCGGATTGATCTTCTTCTGTGTAACCTGTTTAGGTTGTTGAAAAGTGCCATCACAAATGTCTTCAGACTATACTTTCCCAATTCCTTTAATCTTCCTTTTTGGCATTTCCAGCTCCCTTTTTGGCATTATGCTTTGTGCCTTAGATTTCCCTGACATATATTACAGGTACTAACAGAGCATTCAAGAGCAAAGGAAAGGCACAAGTAGAGTGCAAATGCATAGAGATTCTATACATTTTTTCTGAATCCCATTATGGGTATTGTCCATTATATTCATTTTACTCTTATTGAAATGAATGAACCAAAATGATTTTTTTTAAATGGCCAGTGGCTTATTCTTTCCACATTCATTTAAACGAATTATGATTTATTATGCGTACATATTTTCAGTGGCTTTGCATAATAATTTAACATTTGCATATATCATAATCATAATATGCATAACGTACTTCTCACATTGTTAAGTGGGGGGGGGGGGGTGACACAACATACACAACATCCCAAACAAATGACATACAAAATTCTGCAATCTTTAGTTCCACAACTGTACCTTCACATTCTTATATCCAATCTGTCCCTCGGATGCCTTGGGAGAAAAGAAAATATTAGGTTGTAACATATCGATTCTTTGAAATTCTTGCTTTAAATAACACTTGTGGTTAAACCCTTAGGCTCCTACCATTTCTCAATTGAAGATTAAATAAATTCAGGAAATGTCTGTAAGAGTCCGTAGATGCCTCCAGGGGAATAATTCCAGGTTCTCTTCTGCAGATGGGTGTTGAGGCACTTCCACAGCAGCACAGGTTTCTCCTCAGCATTTCAATCTATTCATTAAAACTAGCTTGTCAGTGGAATGCATTTTCAGTTAACTCGGTTACATCTGGCTAAGGATAACAGGACAAAAGCAATGAATAATTGATTATCCCATACTTTGCCCACATTGCTTCTGCTAACCACTGACCTGAGCTAAATCTTCAGGTTCTGGAGGCATACAAGTTACAGCTGTACTTGCGGCCTACCCAATTGAGGCAGGAAAAATAAAGTGGATGGAAAAGGCACAGGCTATACACTACTGGGTTTATTTTTTTTGTTTGTTCTCAATAACATTTTTTTAGCTTGTGAAAGAAGCATCACATCAATCTTACTTTTTTTTTTTACAGGGGATGGGAGGGGAAGACACTATAGAAAGAAATTAGATTTCCAGATCTAAATAAGTCCCAAACTGCCAACCTCTGCAGAAGTACACTGTATATCAAAAACAATACTAGGTGTGAAGACACATATTGAAATTATAAACAGAAGGATATTGTACAGAAGAACGGTGAGAACACAGATAGTAAGTCCAAAAGATTCTCTTAGACATTATTCACAACTTAATCTAGTAAATCTAAATCTAGAACTAAAAATATACGCCATCAACAGATTTACTTTTAAAGAAAAGGCATGACAGAGAAAAATCTGTATACAGAGAAGTCTGGGTTGGGGGTTTTTTGCTTAGTAAAAACTGAAATTATTTCTAGCACAAGTTAGGAATAACTATCAAAAACAGAGGTCACCATGCTCAACTTCCAGAATTAGTTAAAATGTATTGTTGATGAAGAGTTGCCACAAGGTAAATTGAGGCTTTTTGCCCATTTTGTGGGTCATTATACAACAAAGAAATGTCTTTTGCCATAGAAGTAATTTCTTTGAGATGTAGTATATTTGGTGCTGGTGAAGGTGGGGAATGCAGATCCCCCCCCCAATAAAACATGTGTGTTTTCCCAAAGGTCTTATAGAACCAGAAGTTTCTTGACTGATTATATGTTGAGGATGACTTTTCCCTTCATTGTAAGATAATATTTCCCTGCCTAAACTGAGCTTTGGATACTGGACTTTAGGTTCATAAAATACATCTTTTGCAAGCGTCAGCTTTTTGCATCTTCATTTCTGAATATCTTTCAGGATGTAGGATTATGTTAAAGAAACACTGGGTTGACTTAAAGGTTGGCATAAAAACCTCATAGAAAATGCCAAAAATATGATTTCTCTTCTCTTAATTCTATTTACATTCATTTGTCACATCTGACTTCTTTTGAACAATTTTGTTTGATCAGATCATAGAAAGAGATGTGGAAAAGGTAAAGGCAGAGTTAATATGAAGACTCGTTTGTTTTCTGCAATGTGAGAAGACAATCATTTTCAAAGATCCCAGGGTGTTCCTTGCAGAATTCGGTAACAGGAAGTTTGTGTGAGACAGCTCCTACACAAACCATAAGCAGCAATTGCATTTTCTTTTCCCTTGTTTTTGGAGAACAGGGGGAAGCTGTTGCTGAGACAAACTTGAAAAATCAAGTTCAAGCTGAGGGAAGCTTAGCACTGTTTCTAGCGAGAAAAGTTTCATTATGAGCTCCCCAGGCAAAGGCATACAACAGTTGGTATCAGATTTGCAGGAGTCCCAAGTTGAACTATCCTACTGTATTTGCACCTGCCGATATCATGGAGCTGTTGATTCCAACAGCTTCATGTCTAGCCTTAGAAACAACAAGGAACAAATATTGGCAACACCAGGATTGCACCCGTAAGGGAGTCTTGCCCCCATTCTCCCAGCCATCTTCTAGGACAGTCATGATATATATTGACATACTCTCACCACATATCATCATCATCATCATCATCATCTCATCATCACCATATCATCATCATCATCATCATCATCATCATCATCATCATCATCATCATCATCATCACCATCATTGTTAGGAGGTCTTTTATAGGACTCGCCAATCATAAGCAAGAAATAATTCAGCCAACAAATTATAGGGGCTTGAATGGGTATCACCCTGAGCTCATTGCTTTCCTGATATGGACACAGCCTGCTTCAAAAGTGGTTGGTATTTTTTTTTTACATGTACCAACACAAACCTGGCCATGCAATTTTTCTACTGAGCTTTAATTTCTTTAGCTAATGTCATGTTCCTATTGGTTATTTGGAGACATCAGTATCTTTCCCCTCCCCCTCTTATCTTCGTTGCCTTCTCTTAATGGGCAGAAGGGATAACATTGAGGAGCACGAGAAAGAGCCACAACCAAGACTGTGGTCAGATAATAGAAATGTAAGTCCATGGTGGAAAGCATCTCAAACAATGCTGTCCCTAGTTCTCATAGAGATAAGGAGAAGGAAGAAGAAGTATATTAAGACTTGCCAAAATTCTGCCAAGTATATATAATAATCTATAATAAAGGCAGCATTAGCATTCATAACTTTTTCCCCATTCTGGTCCGCCTTAAAGCATTGTCATCTTGACAATGAATATTTTTTTGAGATTATGCCTTCAAGCGGAAAAATGTTTTCTAGATGAAGTCTGAATCCACTGTGTGTTGTGGCATAGGTATCAGGCATTACTTGGTTTCCTTCTACATTGCTAATAAGCAGGTTTTTTTTTTAAGAATCAGTTCCTATAAATGTAAGTGACTAGTGGACTAATGGTTAGGGCAAGTGATAACTGGTTAGACAGAATCTGCAAATCCCTGGACATATTTTTCATGGAGCAGTGGCAGTGAATCTTTGTCCTTTATTAGTCGACTAATGGAACAGTGGACACTTCTTTTCCCACTCCAGATAAAACCATCAAACAACAAAGAAGGCTGCTAATTTCTCCTTCCAGTTCAAAGAATGATAATATTATTCTTTGCATTTTTCTATTTTGCTGGTGAAGATTTGAAGAGAACAAATAGGAAGGCATCTTATAGGGAGAAGGGTCTCCTGTTAGACCTCTTTTTATGAGTCTTCTTCCCCCTTTGAGGTGCCTTGTAATTGTTAGTTGCAAAGTCATGTCTGACCCATCATACATAATAGACAACCTTCCTCCAGGCCTTTCTGTCCTCTACTATTCTCTGGAACCCATTTAAGCTCATGCCTACTTCTTCAGTGATCCATCCAGCCACCTCATTCCCTGTCATCCCCTTCTTTTGCCCTCAATCTTTCCCAGCATTAGGCTCTTCTCCAGTGAGTCCTTCCTTCTCATTAGGTGGCCAAAGTATTTGAGTTTCATCTTCAGGATCTGGCCTTCTAAAGAGCAGTCAGGATTGATCTCCTCTAGGACAGACTGGTTTGATCGCCTTGCAGTCCAAGAGACCTACAGGAGTCTTCTCCGACACCATCATTCAAAGGCCTTGTAATACCCATTCTTAGAAAGAGAAAACGTTTTCTCATTTCAGTGGAAGGAGTAAAGAGGTAAAGAAGCAGAGATATCCACCAATCAGGAGTCATACTGACTCGATTTGAGTAAAATATATAGCTAGCATTGTAGTCAAAACAGAATATCAGATTGAAATCTGGCACCAATCCATTTACAGTTATTATGTGGAGTAGCTCTTATTCTCTTCCCAAAATTAAAAAAGGAACAAATTAACCATTTTCTAAATGAATTCTAGACATTGTTCTAAAATGATGTTTCTCAACCTCAGCAACTTTAAGATTTGTGGATTTCATTTCCGATACTGGCTAGGGAATTCTGGGAGTTCACACATCCTAAAGTTGTTGAGATTGAGAAAGTCCATTTTAGAAGATTTCTTTTAAAAGTTTTCTTCCTAAATAGGTAGTGTAAGTTGAATGATATGTATGAGCAATTCCATGTTGGAATGGATGAGCTTTCTTGTCATCTTGCAGAGACTGACTTGTCCAGGTGAAAATTGTAGGTAGAAATAGACTGTTTTTTGCTGCCATCTCTGCCGTGGCACCAACATGAAAGAGTCTATAGGCATATTTGTTCGTTTGTTGCAGGGAAAGTGACACTTTGGAGTCACCTTAAAAGCTAACAAAATTTGTTTTGACATGAAAGAAGTCTTTGAAGTACTCAACAGACTTTTGAGGTATATCTATTTGAAGATGTCTTTTATTTGCCGGGTTGTTTACTGTGTTCAGTCCAAGCCCAGTTAAAAGATGAATCCACACAAAAGAGTGCAGGGACCTTAAAGCTACCCATTAAAGGTTAGCACTTGGACAATGCATAGATACACAATCTTCCTTGCTACGGTGAGATGTGCTGTCTTTCCATATCAATTATTGTTATTCTTCTATGAATAAAAATTTCAGGCAGTGCAAATTTGCATATTCTTTTGCTCTCTCCTGGTGATGTTTTCCTTTCGTTCTCTTTCGTTGCAAGCAAGAGAAACCTAACAGCTACAATAGATAAGCTACATCTTTGTCTGGAACTCATACATTTCTTTGCAAAAGAGTAGCACACATTCAGACATCATAAAAGATGTGTGAAAAACGGTTGGGTGATCCAGATTAAAGGTCTTTCAAAATACAGCACTTGTGCTAATGTAAAGATTGGCACCAGCCAATCTAAGGATTGGCACCAGTCCATCATGTTGCCATATTCTTAGGTTTCTGCAGCTTGTTTTCTGTGCTTGTTACTTGTTAACCTCTAGCTCAGCTTTGAAGCCAAGAACAATTGTGTTTCAAGGTTGTTGATTTTCCATTAGTGAGAATTCTCACTTCATCTCACCTTCAGGCTCCTTGGCTCTCCCCTCTCGTTAATGAAGTCAAAACTCCACAGTGGCATAATTTTTGCCAAATGGAATGTCTGTCCTTCACCCTGAAACCAGAATGAGACAATGAAACGGATGATGCGGGTGCTGACTGAAGGTAAGGTTTCCTATGGAACAGCAGGTGGGAATGTTGGCTAGATCATTGCAAAAATTATGAGCATGCTTGCAAGGAAAAAGGGGGGAACCAGTAGTGGGTTCCTACCAGTTTGGACCAGTTGGCCAAGGGGCTGCCATTCCCCTAAACCATTTCCCCGGTTTCTTCTACCATTGCTGGCATGTTTCTGTGCATGCACACAACAGTGTTCAGTCAACTGTGCATGCTCAGCAATGCACAGAATGTCTTTTCAGCAAACCGGTAGTAAACTGGTTAGGAAGCCACCACTGGGGGGCATTAACATTAAATCTTCCCTGGAGGAAGGAGCCAATGTTGTGATGATACAGATGTGTGGTTTCGATGCTCCAAGACCGCAGCCAATATTTTTGTTGATGGGTGGCCCAATCAGACCTAAACTGTCCTGCAGAGACAGTGAACAGGAAAAATACATCTTGCTGATCTCAGGGACATCCCAAAGTCGCTGATGGATCCAAGAGAAGTTCTTCAAGCCGGCAACAAAAATTCCAGCCATTATGCTGATGAAATTGGGGCGGCTCCAAAACAGAAGGATATGGAAAGAGAAAGTGTTTCCAGCTGGTGAGGAATTTTTGCCATTTTAAAAGAGACTGCCTATAAAAAAAACCTTAAAGTTAATTTAAATTTGAGAACAGAAGAAATAAGCGGCAGAATTAAGCTTTGAATGATTTTAGACAGTGGGGTATCTTGCTTTTTAAATGCTACATTCATGGATGGAATTTATGCAAGCCTTTTAAAATGAATGGATTAAGTTTTCTTCTTCTATTTTTTTTCTTTTATTATTACTCTTTGTAACCTATGGACTAAAATTCTACTTCTTCACTACTGTGAGTGTTTTTCCCCTTTTCTTCTCTAACGCATTCAAGAATTTGACTTTTGTTTAACTTGGAATATAAAAAAGATACAAAAGGAAACAAAGAAAATTGTTACAACAGAGAGAAAGAAAACCGCCACTGCTCGGAGGCTGGAGATTTGTATATTGGAAATAAATCACTCTTACTTTCCTCACTGATTATTCTGGCTTGGCAATTCAAGGTCTCACTGTTTGTTTATAGAGAGTGATAAGAAGAAAAGCATACAGCTGTTCCTTTGAAGTATATCTTTAACCTGAGAAAAGTGAAAATAAGACTTTATTGTGAATTTATGCTTAATCTTGTAAAAACTTTCTAAGCCAGAGCAGCAGTGTTTGTCAGCTGGAGATAATTGCACAACTTCAAAAGCAGAAAAAAATGTTAAGCCTGCAAAAGATATCGTTAGAAATTCAGAAATTATCAAATACATTTGAGAGAATGGAAAAGAAGTTGGAAAACCTAGAGCATCTAAAAGTAAAATATGATGAAGAAGTTGGAGATGTTTATCAAATGGAAAAAGTGGAGGTTAGAGCCCTAAAAACCGAAGAGGAAAATGACAATAAAGAAATTAAATCCATTGATATCTATGGTGATTGGTTTGTGTCTGGAAATGGAAAGAGTGGAACACTGAAAGAGGAATTAAATGGAGGGGAACTCTACCCCAGATGTCAAGATACAGAAGAAGAAAAAACAAAAGAATTTATGGATTTAAAGAGAGAAATTTTATTAGCAACATCATTGATAACACCACTGACAATTAAAGATAAGTTGATTAAGGAAACAGAAGAAGGGCATCAAAATTACAAAAATACATTTTTTTCTTTTCTACAAAAGATCAAGATGGCTTCAGCTTCTCTTCCATTTTCATATTAGTTGAATTAGCTAAATTTAAGGTACTCCAAACTACAAATAAGATCTATATAACTAACTGCAATTTTGGAATTTGACATTAAGGAAGAACAAATGACCAAGATGGCTCCTGTCACTCTTCTCCACAGCAGGTGAATTAGATAAATTTAAGGTGGACCAGAAACTCTGAAATAAGAATTGTATAATTAATTGTAACTTTGGAACTGGACATGATGGAAAGGTGGGAATTTGAAGAACTATGTGAAATTATAAAAAAATATACATAACTCATTAAAATCAAGCCTAAATAGAATTCTGAATTCAGAGAAGCAGGTATTTAAAGAAGAAGGGAAAGAAGGAGGGGGAGGAGAGATAATGAAGGGGTAGAAATGGTGGAAAATAAAAAGCAGACAAAAAACTCCATTGGGTTTGGCAGTGGTTTAAGGAAAATTGAAAAAGAGGGATGTGTCCCAACAAAAGGAAATAAAAAGCATACAAAAGATGTTTTGGAGGGTGACAGTGGTATAAGGAAAACTGAAGAAGGAGGTTACGCCCCAACAAAGAGGAAAAGAAAAGATTTCTTTGACGGTGGCTTGGGGAAAATTGAAGAGGGTGGACATGTCAAAACAAAGAAAAGGGAGAAGGCAGGAAGAGAGAAGTGGGACAAAAGACTTAACTAGGAAAAAATCAGACAACTAGAGATTATTATAGAGGTAAATATAAAGCTGAGATAAGGGGTTTACTCCTAAATATGACAATAAAATTGAGTTGCTAACTGATTGAATATGATAATGGAAAGATAATTAAATAAAGGTTAAATATATGGAATATGGACAAATATGAAACTGATATGGGGAGATTGTAAAGCAGAGGTTTGTGATTCACTTTTATACATGATAATTAAACTGAGTTGCTAATTGATTGAATATGACAATAGAAGGACAATTAAGCATGGGTTAAAATATACGAAATATGGACATATATAGAACTTCTAAGATAATGAACAAAGTGAGATGTGTGCCGCTTGTTATTCTATATAGTAGATTAAGGGAATTGTAATGAACAGTAAGGATTGCTATTTATAGACAATTAAGGGTAACCTAAAACAACATATGGAAAAATGGAGAGGGAACATGAAATATACTTACAATGGGAAACTATTGAGATTTAAAGACAGAATCACAAAGTGGGAGCATGGAAAGATGCATAATTATATAAATAGAATGATGAGAATAGTTGGGAATTGTAACCAGGTCTACATCGCGGCCAAAACTAGGCTTGGGGGTGGTGGTGGTTTAAAAGCACAATGACTATATATGTATACATTTTTTCTCTTTTTTAAAAAAGGAGGAGGAAGATATATGTTAAAATTAAATATGTATATTGAAAAATGGTTGGGAGTTGATGGTAAGACGAAATGATGTCAACATTTAATAATACAATACGATGTTGACTGTGTAATAGTACACATGTGGTTATATGTTATGAAAATGAAAAAAAATAAAAAACTTTATATGTAAAAAAAGAATATCAGAATTAGAAGAGACTTTGAAGTCTTGTCCAACAACTTGCCAAAGCAGGAGATACCATTCCACACTATCCAATCTCTTCTTAAAAACCTCCAGTTTTTAAGTGATAAAGTACCCACAACTTTGAGAGGCAAGCTGTTCCACTGATTAATTGTTCTCACTGACAGGAAATAATTCTTGGTTGAATCTCTCTTTGAGCAGCTTCAATCCATAAAGCAGGTCTCCACTCCTCTGTCATTTGCTCTGTTAAAAGGCAAAAGGAATTTTTAAAATTTCCTATCACCTATAGGAAATAAATAAATAAAAATTCCTTTGGTGATCAGGGCAAATTACCAAATAGATTTTCAAACCCACTTAAATTAGTTTTTCATGGGATCAGCCAGTCAGTCCATAAAGAGAATTCACAGTAGCCGGATGCTACTGCCGATGACTTGAATGCTTGTTTCCGTCACTAAATTTCCAGAGGTAAATACACTGTTCAAACACTGTTTTCATTTGTACCTGTTCACTCTGGAACATTTTATTAAAATAGTCATTTCTTCAACTGACATGGTCTCCTGTAATCTTCCTGGTCACTATTCACACTGACGATGTGAAATACAGGTAGTTCTCAATTCATGAAAGTTCATTTAGTGACCATTCAAAGTTACAACGGCACTGAAAAAAGTGACTGATGACCGTTTTTCACAGTGGGATACTAACTTATCAACTTTGGTGATTCACTTAACAATTGTTGTAAGAAAGATCATAAAAAGGGGCGAAATTCACTTAACAAATGTCTTACTTAACAACAGAAATTTTGGACTCCATTGTGATTGTAAGTCGAAGACTACCTGTATGTTAGCTGTACTCTAAGATCACAGCTTTTTATATATTTTATATAGATATAATTGTAAAATTAACTCTAAAATTAACAACAGTGCCACATCCCCCCCCTTTTTCCCCTTTGCTTCCCTTGTACTACTTTAGCCTGTGTGTTAATTATGCCTTTTCACTTGATCTTGAAATAAAATGACATTTAAGTACAACATCTAGTCGAGGGGTACTTCAGTAGTGCCTGCTGATTTCAATTAGATACAAGTAGCATCTACTTTGAGGACAGCGGTTCTCCCTAGAAGGTAGTCTAGGGAAGGATTTCTAGGGTGTGCACCTGTTCACACTCAAAGGCAAAGTAAAAAATCAGCAATTAATATTTCAGGAGCAAAATACAAAGCCAGGTCAGCACAATCGCAATTAGGAAAGAAGTTGTCTTTTTTTTTAACAGATGCTTTCATTTTGTTGCCCCCGTTTTGTTTATGAGCCTTTATCTCTTTAAATACCACCTAGGAATTTTCTTCAAAATATCATGGGGGGGGGGGGAATAAAGTTCTATAGCAAATGGCAATGAATATTTTATTTGTGTTCATTAAGGACTGAACTATAATGATGAGGCTTATTCCAGGGCATGAATCCTGCAACCGTTCCTGTCAGGCAGGGGGGGGGGAATGCCACAGGGGGACTTTGTCAAAATAAATGTATCCTTTATTATTCTTATTTTGCACATGCACTTGGGAAGATTTTACCAATGTCATAAAGAAAAATGTGCTGAATCTACATTGTTTCTTTCCATCTGTAGTAAAGAAGAGGTATCATTTTTTCCCCTCTTTCCCAAACCGGCAGTCCTTGATGTACAACTGTAATTTGAATCTAGAATGTTCCTGTAGCTCAGGAGAGGTGGAGACAGAGGTATTCAGCCAGTTCTGACAGGTTCTGGAGAACCGGTAGCGGAAATTTTGAGTAGTTTGGAGAACCAGCAAATAGGCTGGCCCCGCCCCAGTTGCCTCCCAGACTCCCAGCTGATCTTCTTTTGTTAGGTTAGAGGGGTGAGGAGGGAATAGGGATTTTGCAGTACTCTTCCCCTGCCACACCCACAAAGCCACGCCACACCCACAAAACCACGCCACACCCACAAAACCACGCCCACAGAACCAGTAGTAAAACAATTTGATCCTCACCACTGGGTGGAAACTGTGGGTCACACACTCCTTTGATGTTCCTTTTACACAGAGATTTGGGAAAAACATATTCTGCCAATAACAGCTAGGTATCCTGGCTGTTCTGACACTGCTTATCTCCAGTGTCTGCTTAAGGATGAACAGTCCATAACGACAGTGCAGGTAGCTAGATCCTACGCAGTAGCACTGGGGGTTCATCAGAAAAATGTGTCCAGTTATGTTATCTAACAAATGTGGCAGACCCTTTGTACTGCTTATTATTTTTCTTTTTAGTATTAAACTGACAACGGTCCACACATTTTATAATATTATTATAGTTAGACCATGTATAATTGACAGACTGGATTTTATCATAGATTCTAGTTGTTATTTATTATTTTATACTAGAATTTTGTATATTTACTTGTATTTGTAAATATACAAGTAAATACTTGTATATTTACTGAGTGTTTTTATTTGTTCTGGTCACTGGTATATGACTGTAATAAACTGAAATAAATTAGTCATAAGCAGGGTGGGTTCTGGTTTCTTCTACTGCTGGTTTGCTGAAGGATGCCCTTTGCACATGCTACGCAAGCATGCACAGTAGGTTAAAAAATGCTTATGCACATGCACAGAAGCAAAAAACAACATGGTGGCACCTATGCCGCCATAGAATTGGTTCGGGAGCATGGCCAGCTGAGTTACTATCTTCTTGGCCAAACTGGTGCGAACCAGTAGGAACGCACCTCTGGTCATAATTCATGGCAGCCATTAAGTGGATCACCACGTGACTATACCCAATTTTTCTGCAGATGTTGTTAAATGAATCACTGCAGTCATTAAGCAAATCCATTTTCTTCAATGGATGTGTTTTGCTATAAACCGGAAATAGACCATGGCTTCTGGCAAAAAAATAATAATAACACATCATGGTCAAATGACTGTGGGATGCTGTAAAATGGGGGTAAATTGCCAGATGTGATCATGTGATATGGGAAAAGGTGATGATTCAAACTCTGAACCCACTGGGAAGGTCCAACATGACTTTTAATAGCTGCTAAGTAACTGGTGTAAATCAAGGGCTATCTATAACACTGTTATACAACCTAGGCATTCTGATTGACCCTACCAAGAAAAAATATCCAACTGCATTATAAAGGTATAGGTAAAAGTTACTCTTACATATATGTGCTGGTCGTTCCCGACTCTAGGGGGCGGTGCTCATCTCCATTTCAAAGCCGAAGACCCAGCGCTGTTCGAAGACATCTCCATGGTCATGTGGCCGGCATGACTAAATGCCAATAGCGCATGGAACACTGGTACCTTCCCACCAAAGTGGTTCCTATTTTTCTACTTGCATTTTTACTTGCTTTCAAACTTCTAGGTTGGCAGAAGCTGGGACAAATAATGGGAGATCACTTTGTTATGTGGTGCTAGGGATTCGAACTGCCGAACTGCCAACCTTTCTGATCGACAAGCTCAGCATCTTAGGCACTGAGCCACTACGTCCCACTGCATTATACTTCATTATAAAATGATACTACAAGACTACATAGATGGACAGGTTCATCCTGGCAAAAGGGTGTTTGGATGCCCAATGAGCCCATGGCCTTCAGTGTAATTTCTTTAAGTGTTTGGTGCAGAAGTCTTTTCAAAAGTAGTATGATTTTTCACTGAAATCATACTACAAATCATATATTTTAAATCAAATATATTTATAGATACTACTATCATAATGCCTCAATATAATCATTATCAATAATTTATTTGACTAAGTCCATTATCATAAGATTTTTTTATCTAATACTCAAAGTTTAACTAGATTCAATTCATTTTTTTATTATTAGCTTTTATGTCATAACAAAATTTCTAATCTTCTTTTCATAGTCACCATTTACCATTCATATCCAATTAATTCTTATCAAACCACTACATATGTATACATTATTATCATTGTCAATTATTTATTTAACCATATCCATTATCACTTCATTTTTTATATAATGCTCTAAATTTAACTAAATTTAACTAATTTTTTGTTATAAGCTTTCATATATCAACCTGTATCTTTCCAGCAAAATGCAATCATATGTCTTTTGCCATTTGTGGAATTAATCTTCTGATTATTTCCTTGATAATATTTGTGTGGACTTCTCTTCGCATCTCATTGCTTATTGCATCTCTTATATATTCTCATTGCTTATTGCATCTCTTATATATTCTCGATACCCTCCATCTATTTCTTTAATCAGCATTTCTTTAGTCTTCAACACTGCTTCTGATAAGATTTCTCTCCTTAAATCCATCAATACTTCTCTTTTTTCTTCTTCTATACCTTGCCATCTGGGTTAGAGTTCCTGGCCATCTAGCTCCCCTTTCCATATTCCACTCCCTCCATTTCCAACTACACTCCATTCACTGTAGATGTCAACAAATTTCTTGTCTTTGTGCTCTTTTTTCTCTTCCATTTTTAGGACTCTAGCCTCCACTTTTTCCAATTGAAATTTTCCATCATATTTTGTGTTAAATGCTCTATGTTTTCCAGTTTCTTCTCAATTCTCTCTGATACTTCTTGTAATTTTTGAATTCAAAACATTATCTCTTGCAATATTAAAGTTTCTTTTTGATGTTGATATTGTGCCATTCTTTCAACTGGTAAACACTGCCACTCTGGCTTTCAAAGCTTTTTATTAGATTAACCACAAATTCATTTATAATCTCTCACAATAAGACCTTGTTTTCACTTTTCTCCAGCTGGCAATAAGGTTCAAAAGAGCACCTGCATAAATACTCCATGTTCTTCTTATCACTCTCTGTAAACAAGCTGCAAGGTCTTAAAGCGCAAAATCAAAATGATCACAGAGGTGAAAGTTCAATGTTTCCAAGGCTCAAACCTCCAGCCTCCAAATGGCAGCATTGCTTCCTTTCATCCTAATGTTACAAGCCTCTTTGTATTCCTTTTGTATCTTTTTTTGTTTTCCAGGTTTAAAAGAAGTAAAATTCTTAAATGAGGCAAAATAGAAAAAAGGAAAAAACTCATATAGAAATAAAAAAGAGTTTCAATATATAGGTTACAAAAATAAAAAATAGAAGAAGAAAAACTAATCTGTTCACTTTAAAAAGCTTTGTGCAAATTCCATCCATAAAATAGCAGTTAAAAAGAAAGATAACACAGTGTCCAATGCAATCAAATGTAGCTTAATTTCGCTGCTTATTTCTTCTGTTATCAAATTTAATTTAGCTTTAAGGGTTTTTTTGGGCAGTCTCTTTTAAAACAGTAAAATTTCCTCACCAGCTGTACACTTTCTCTTTCCGTTTCCTTCCATTCCAGAGCTGTCCCAACTTCATCAGCTTGTGGCTGCACCTTTGTCACCAGCTAGAAGAACTTCTCTTGCATCAATCAGGGACTTTTCAGGGTCCTTGAGATCAGCAAGACGTATACTTCCCTATCACCATCTCTGCGGGACGGTTTATGTCCATACGGACCATCCAGCGGCAAAAGTATCAACTGCAATCTCGGGACTTCGAGATCGCAAGTCGTGTTGTTGTGACGTCAGCTCCTTCTCTGGTCAAAATCCATAGTGTTTTAAGGAGTGTTCTTAAGGGGTGTTCTTCTCCTGTGAATAAGTCAGTAAAAGAAGATAATTCTCAGAAGATTCATTCAGGACTGATTTTAGAAAATTATGTAGTTAACCTTCCACAGATTTAGGAGCTCTGAAGGAACAAAAACCACTCCTTCGGAAGAAGGATTATGGGTTTGGATAGCTTCTCTTCATCTTGAAGCCAGGCAAAAATTTTCATTTAATCTTGTCAGCTTGTCTGCCTGTGTCACTACATTTTATGTGTCATTAGGCAATGACACATAAATGCTTCCTAGAGTGGCAAGTTCTGCAAATTAAAAATTTCCCTTTGACCAAAGAACGAGAACAGTAGGGGCCTCCTAGAAACTCAAACTAGAAATCAACATCTGCCTCAACACCTCCCAAAAGCTAGTCACAGCAGGCTGGGAAATGCCCCTCTGGAATGCTTTCTTTGAAAAAACCATGCCTCTTCCCACATGCCCGTCGAATGTAGTCATACCAAATGGCAGAGGCTAAGTCTTTCCTTAACCTGATCAATCATGACTGGAAAATTGATTTGTCATGGAGCAGCACATCTGCTTCTGAGCGGGGTTGCATAAGGAAAGGGGGTCAAATGTTCTTAGCAGACAGCATTGCAAAGCAGTGGACATCAATATAAAGCTTGCTAATGCAATTTCTATAAGCAATCTACGGATGACCACACATTTGTGGTGCATTGTTTGAGAATATGATTCTCCAGTTATGGATTTTTTTGCCCAAGAGAGTTTGTGCTCATCTAAAAGTTGAAAACAAACCAAGCTGAGCTTTTTGGCACAGAAATGTTCAGCTGTGTGTGTGTAGTTTTTTAAAAAAAAAATTTTATAGAGCCACCTCCTCAGGCTAGGTACCTCATCATTCAGAATTGTCATTCTAAATGCCATTGAGACAAACTCTTTACTGTAAATCAGTAATATTGCTTTAGAAGCTACTTTTATTTCATAGATGGGCAACCATTTTTTTTAATTCAAAGGCTGCATTCTCATGAAAATAATCTGTTGGGGAAAAATATCATAGGTGGGACCAAAACCAGGGGAACAGAGTGGCTGAGCTTCATCCATTTCCCATTCCACAAGTGAAACATATTGGATGATTTCATGCTAGTCATTCTTTTCAGCCTGGTCTGGAAGGCTGCTAAACTGGGGCAGAGTAAAGTTGGAATCCAGCAAATTCTGTTGAAATTCTGATGTATGGGGGAGTGTTACCTTTGGGATAGCAGGGTTTTTTCCTATAGTTTGATGGTTTTGGAATATTTTGATGGTTGTTTTGTGATCCACTCAAGGCTAAAGTGCATAAGATGGGTAGCACTTTACCCAGCACATATTTAAAGCAAATAAAAAATGAAAACAGAAGGGGTTTGACTCTCTCTATTTTCCGTGTGGGATTTTATTTCAATTTTTCTTACATTCCTTCCCATCGGGGTGAAATCTAGCAGGTTTTGACAGGTTCTGGAGAACTGGTAGTGGAAATTTTGAGTAGTTCGGAGAACCGCAAATGCCACCTCTGGCTGACTCCAGAGTGGGCTGGGAATGGAGATTTTGCAGTACACTTCCCCTGCCACCAAGCCATGCCCACAGAATCGGTAGTAAAAAAAAGTAATGTATACATATGTAGTGGTTTGATAAGAATTAATTGGATATGAATGGTAAATGGTGACTATGAAATGAAGATTAGAAATTTTGTTATGACATAAAAGCTAATTATAAAAAATTGAATTGAATCTAGTTAAACTTTGAGTATTAGATAAAAAATGTTATGATAATGCACATAGTCAAATAAATGATTGATAATGATTATATTGAGGTATTATGATAGTAGTATCTATAAATATATTTGATTTAAAATATATGATTTGGTATGAATTATAAGTGATGATTGTGGAAGAGATGCACTGTCAGCACCTCTTCATTGGATAATCAGGAAAGAAAACCACAAGACTCCATTGATAGAAATCAAGTGTACTTTTACTAATTATAAATGAACAGAAGCGTAGCAAAGCGAAGTCTGATTATTTAGGCGCGAAAGCAAATAATTTATTGTATAACCCATTCCCCACCCCTTGGCATCCCATGCACAGTCCAATCATAATTCTCCCAAGTGTCAGGTGTGAGATAACTTCGAAAGGCATCACCAAGATGGAATGTTGGTGCCGTTGGCCTTGGTGGGAAACCTTCTCCGTATGCACAGCAAGACGGGCAGTAGAAACTCCAGAATCTTCCTCCAGCACAACAATCAGTCTCCTCCCAAATACCATGCCCTCCCTCCCTGTTTCAATGGCAGCCGAAGCAGCAGCAAAGCAGAGGCTGACATGCACAAAAGCTTTTTGTAACCAATTGACACACTTTTTATAGTATGTAAAGAAAGAGGATTCTTTGTGTTGTGTTTGTTTGTGTTTATGCAAAAATAAAAATATATATATTTATAAAAAGTAACACTCCCCCCCCCCCACAAATGTCAGGTTATGGCATTTTGGACTTTATGATCACTGAAATAAATTGGGTGGGTTTGTTGCTTTGTAATGTTTTCCTGTTGCTGTATGTATTTTTAGTTAGTTAGTTTTGCACAGTGATTAAGTGTCACCTTTTTTATTTCTTGTTTTTATTGTTTTAAACTTTTTTTATTAACTGCCCAGAGGACATTCTTTATTGGATAATAAAAACATGATCTAGCTTAGTAATGAACTAATTAGTATCCCCCTCTCCTTCTCTCTTTCTGCCTTCACTATTCTTCATTTTTAAAAGGCTTATTTCTAACACCTACTGATGGTGGCAGCTTGGTAGATACAGAAAAGGGAAGCATCTTTCTCATTAGCAGTTTCTAAACTGCAGAACTCTGTTTTAGGAAGGTCATTTGCTCCATCCATTGTTTGATCATATTTTCTCCAAGATAACCAAACCAGAAGCCTGAAATATAATTTGTATTTTCTCCTTTGTTTATCTGCCATAGGTGACCATTGGTTTATGTTTAAGGGCAAGAAAAGGTTAGGGAGCTGTAGTACATGGAGTCCTTGACTTATAATCATCCATTTAGGTACCATTTGGTTACAATAGCACTGGGGAAAAAAGACTTACAATCAGTCTTCGCACTTACAATCATCATAGCAGCCCAACCTTCATGTGATCAGAATTTGGGTGCTTGACAAATGTGCTCAACATTTGTAACTGTCCCAGCTGGCTTCTAACATGCAAAATCAATGAACTAACCAGAATTTTTTAAAAATAACAGCATGATTCACTTAACAACTGCAGTGGTTCACTTAAAAGGTCATAAAATTGGACATGTCTCACCTAACAACTGTTTTGCTTAACAACAGAAATTCTGATCTCAATTCTGGTCAAACATTGAGGATTTTTTTTTTGCCCTTACCTTGCCTTTGATCATTTCCTTTCTCTCATGTTTCTCTGTAGAATTTTGTTATTGGCACTAATCTCACATATTTCTGATACTTAATGATTTTGTACTATAATATCTGTTCCCCATAGGGGGGTTCCTTTTGTAACACAAGTGAAATTTGTATCCTGCATTTGTCCAATGTATATAACCATGATGATGAACCTATGGCACGCGTGCCAGAAGTGGCATGTAGCGCTCACTCTGTGGGCATGCAAGCCGCCACCCCAGTTCAACTCTGCCATGCATGCGCACGCACCTCCCACCGGCCAGCTGGTCTTCGGGTCTCTGCTGTGCATGTGGGGGGGGGCATGTGCACGCACAGAGGTGCATGCATGGGGGACGCACATGCATTGTATTTTTTTAGGGAGGTAATTAATATTTCTGTCAGTGCAATTCTCATGGCTAGATTTGGCTGAGCCTGGTAGAGGTAGGTTTTTTTCCTCATTGTGGCCGCAAGCGTGAATTCCACTTAAAGGTGAGGAAATCATACTCTCTGCTGCACATCTTTTAAACAAACTCTGCTGCACAGCAGAAAGGCAATAGAAAAAACTTCTGAGGCACAGTAAGAGACTTCTGCTTTATCTTAGTAAAAGGAGTCGTGCTCTTCTTATCACCTTTCCCTTCATCTTTTCTTTTCATGAAAGATACATTTAAAGCCAGGAAGGGGGCAGTGGAGGAGTGTTCCTTCAATCCAATCTCCTTGCCTCTGGATACAAACTCCAGACTCCAGACTTTAGAAGGAAAGACTGGGAATACACTCCATATGAAAAGATCTGGAGTATTTTTGACCCAACTATGTTAGCCCATAAAGAACATTCGAGTGCAACAGAGGTTCCATCTTCAAGCTTCAAAGCCTTTCAGAATGAAAGAATCAATTGTCTGCCTTGCGCCTGAGGGTTTAGATTCTTAATGTCATATGTCTGCCACAAAGGCCTTACTAGCAAGGGGAAAAAATAAAACCCTCAAGTCTGCAGTGCTGTAATGAAAAAACCATATCTTCTAACCGCAACACATACTAGAATACATTTCCCCTCCTTGCTACAGGGACCTAGGAGTCAGAGGTTGGTTTCAAATCCTGGAGCTACTGGTTCGCTTGTGCTCTCCTGTGCACTATGCTTCTGCGCATGCACAGAAGCATCTGGGCAGGTGAGTGGAGCCTCCCACTGCCACTACTACTGGTTTGGCCAATCCGAGCCAAACCGGGAGCAACCCATCTCTGCTAGAATCCTCTGAAGTCACTCTGTTTTTAACAGTGTTCGTTATGTATCCATTTTGAATCCCTGCAAATTTGATTTTCCACTCATTCCTGTTACATTATGAAGACCAAACTTACAACATCAGGGATAGTTTTCATATTGAATATGCATAATCACAACTTCAATAGCAAGAAGCTGTCATTTGCAAACCATAATTTCTGAGCTCACTGTTTATGTGAACTGAATCTATTTTTCACTGGTAGTTATTAACTTTAGCTGAAATCTGCCCCAATAGATTACTGCTCCTTCTGTCACATCAGTTTAAAATATTCTTTTATTCATATACTACATTGGGGGCTTTCAGACTTGACAACTTTAAGACATGTGGGCCTCAGCTTCCATAGTGCTGGCCGAAAGTTGAAATCCACTCGTGATAAAGTCATCAAGTTTTGGAGACCGCTGTAACTACATCACTACTAGAATTGTTTGCAGATAATATTTCTGGAGTCCATCTATTTTGTCATTTAATATTTACAAAAGATTAATCAGAGTTATCTCTGGAGTTTTAGGGACACATTGTGTGATACCACTTTTCCTAACATGGATTCTACTGCATTTCATTCTCCCTAAAGATTCTCCCTTATTTTGTTATATCTGCAGATCCTGGTTCAAAACACAAGTTCAGCACTTCAGATTTAGTTCCAAAGATTTAGAGCTAAAGAATGTGCAGAAATGCAAATAAAGCACCTGTCTATGGCTTCTGAAAGCAGCAACATGCAGCAATTCCAGGAAAAATATGCATCTGCTTCAAAGACATGCAGATGGAGGGTACATTCACAATTCTCTATCCTCTAATGCTCCCTTTAGAACTGAATCCAAAATGCTGGACAGGACTAATGTTTAATATGGTACACCACTGAATTTTAAAGAACATGTTTATTGTAAGAAGTATAATACGTGGCCAACTTATTGGCAGAGTGTAGAGAAAAGGAAGTGATGGTAAACAAGGAACATCACTTATTCATTTATAGTTGTCCCAAACTTCCTGTCCTATACACATCTCTCCTAGGACTTATTGTATACTAAATATTAGCAATAGCAATAGCAGTTAGACTTATATACCGCTTCATAGGACTTTCAGCCCTCTCTAAGCGGAGAGGGCTGAAAGAGTCAGCATATCGCCCCTACAGTCTGGGTCCTAATTTCACCCACCTCGGAAGGATGGAAGGCTGAGTCAACCTTGAGCCGGTGAGATTAGAACCGCTGAACTGCAAATAACAGTCAGCTGAAGTGGCCTGCAGTACTTCACTCTACCCACTGCACCACCTCGGCTCTTAAACACAAAGACATTTCTATGAGTTGACAATAATCTCTGTATCAGAGAAAGAATAAAGTCACGGCTATTTGATATGCACAATTAGGTTTTGAACGGGAGATGGACATTTGCTTCATAATAGATTGGAACACAAGACAGAAGTTTGGCTATCATATTGTTTGCTTCCAGTGTTTCAAAATTGTCTATTGCTGGAGGAGGACATTCATGTTATAAAACCTCACAGGAATGAAACAAGATCAATAATACACAAAGTGAAGTGCTGAAATCCTTCCTAAAATCAAATGTAATTCTATAAATTAGAACCAGTGGTGGGCTGCTGACGGTTCAGACAGGTTTGCCTGAACCAGTAGTTCTGAACACTGGTTGGCCCCGCCCACCCACTCCAAACCTATCCTGTCCTAGATATCTCACTTTCTGGCTCGCTTGCCCTGCCCCGCAACCAAGCTGATTTACATGCCTCTCACATTCTACTAACCCTAACTGACCTTGCAGGGGTGCAGAAAGTCACTCCCATTGAAAAAGCCTTGTTTTAGGTGTTGTGCGCAAGTGCCAAAGGCACAGATGCGTAATGGGCATGCGCAAAGTGGGCGGGCCCGTGTGCTCACATTTTCGGTGAACTGGTTGTTAAAATATGTGCAGCCCACCTCTGGTTAGAACTACTGACTGAATACTTACAAAGTTCATAATTGTGGTAGGATAGTCCCTGCGTAGCAATCAAAATTGGGACCTGCAAATTTTCACTGTGAACACTAAACAGAAAATCCCATGCCCACAATGTTGGCAAATGCCTCGAAAAGGACTCTCCTTAGTTTCTTGGATTGTAAAGGCAAGGAGGGAAAGATGTGTTCTCAAACTTGCAAATTATGTCAGTATAACCTTACAACATGGGTCCCCAAACTTGGCAACTTTAAGATGTGCAGACTTCAACTTCCCAGAATTCCTCAGCCAGCGATTGTGTAGTGATCAGCTCATTCTAAGACACCTTTCTATGATATTCAAATGGTATTATTTATGGAAGCAGAGTAAGTGTCACTCACAAAAGATCAGGTCCACACTTAAAAGTCCAATTAAACTGATTTATGTATAGGAATCTTTTCAAATAGTAGTCAGCATCTGCTTGGAGTTAGCTAAGAATCCACCAACTTCAAGGGAAGTTGGACTTAGCTCACTTGTGGCTATGTACAGATTCTAGACTTCCCATCCTTTTAACTCCACACCCAGGTTCTGCCACACTTCTCCTACATTAACAGAGAGACCAAACTAACGTTACTTATTAATTATGGGTACAACTGAAAGAAAAACATGAAATATCAAAATTTAATCAAATCTGATACTTGATTAAACAATTTACTAGATTTTCTTAATTGTTTTCTATTGCAAACGATGTTTGCAAGATTGACCAAGTGAAACTGTTCTCTCTATTTTGAAGAAAAAATACCAAGCCAAATTGTGCAGCAGAATTTCCACTTTGGTTCTCAGTATGATTGCACATCTTATTCAGACTTTCACATCCATCCCCAAAAATTACCTTTGTCCAGGGAGTGTGCAGTGGATTGTTGTGTGAAAATAAATAAAATAAAAGAGGTTTTTGTCAATTTAATTAGTTTAATTGACATTTGCATATGAATGCATACAAATATTTCAGCATTCTGAATGAGAAGTGATCTGGTATAAAACATTCAACTTCTATCCAAGTCTAAGTTCAGATAGTTATTACCTTAAGAAGTCCATATCCAACCAAATATATTATTGCCACCAGCACTTTTTGTCCCCTGGAGAAGAAAGCCTTGGCAAACAATGGGTGAAGGTGAATGACAAAAGGTGCTTTATTAGTGAATATAGCCTACTGAACTTTGTTTTGAAATGGGGCTATGAAATGGGGATGGCTTTGAACTTTCAATGCCAGCTTTGAAATACAACCCTAATTAGCTCTGAAGGGCACTTGATTGGCTTTGGAATTAGGGTGTCATCTTTGAAATCTAAAACGCCTGTTTCAAAGCTTTGAAATCCAAACCATACAAAATGGATCTGTTCAAAAGGGACGAACAACTTGGTTGAATCTGGTGCGAGGTTGGTGATCCTCCCTCCCCCTTTTTTTGCCGGGGGGGGGGGTGTAGGAGGACAGTTTGGGTGGGTGTGTTATGGTCGCTTTGCTGTATTCCAGAATTGGCGGGGGGGGGGATGTCTGAGAAGAAGAAAAAGTAGAGCACTGTCTTAGTTAACTGGAATAATTTTTAAAAAGCAAAATAAGTAAAACAATAAAATAAAATCCATTAACATTCTAGTTTGCATGAGTAGGAAGAGGTTGTGGTTTTTTTGTAACCACAATTGAACAATGAATGCATTGTTTAAAGTTTGCCAGCCACTCTTAACCATAAAGACCATATTTAACTCTTTTCTGTTCTTTGAAGACAAACCACAAACAAACCTATTTCTCAAAGAATACCATCAATGACTAGCTGAATATTAGATGAATATTGTGTCTTACCGATATCTGTCAGCTATATTTGTGTAGCCTTTTTCTGTTGCACACCTTTAATTCCAATATTTGGAATGCTGCTGTACACTTAATTGTCGCCAAAGTTTGTGAAACTTGTTTTCTAAATCCACATACACACCCACTGAGGCTGTGCTCCAGACATAAAACAAGGTTTCTCTTCTTGAAACACTGCTGAAGTCACTGAAAACCCACCTCTCTGTATTTTTCTGCCTACTGTTTGTTTATGTAAGAGCAGCACATAGAATTTAATAATTCTTGAGTGTTAGATGCATTAACTGAGAATCTGAGCATATTTTATATTTTTAGGTTTAATATTACAGGTACTCCTTGACCAGGGGTGGGTTTCTGCCAGCATTATTACCGGTTCGGTGCCGGAAATTTTTTGAGCGCATGGACATTTGCACTTAAAATGGTCTGCGCATGTGCACAACATTTAAAAAGGAAAAAAATACATTTTTTCAATGTGATCA
This sequence comes from Thamnophis sirtalis, assembly GCF_051295495.1. Lineage (NCBI taxonomy): Eukaryota > Metazoa > Chordata > Lepidosauria > Squamata > Natricidae > Thamnophis > Thamnophis sirtalis. The sequence goes on from NW_028261385.1 coordinate 66,573,965, forward strand.
AAATTTGGATGCCTGGCAACTGCATGTATTTATGATGGTTGCAATGTGCCAAGGTCACCTTTTGTGATCTTCTGACAAGAAAAGTCAGTAGGGAAGCCAGATGCACTTAAAACTGTGTTACTAACTTACCGTCTACGGTTACAGTAATTCACTTAACAACTGTGGCAAGAAAGGTTATTAAATGGGACAAACTACTCTTGCTTGGAAACAGAAATTTTTAGCTTAGTTGTGGTCATAAGTTGAGAACTACCTGTAGTCGCTTTTCAGGGCCGTTTAAAGAAATAAAGACAGACATGAGAGCATACTTACCTGTGCCTGCTTATCCATATATTCTTCATTAATATCTTACTAACTGGGCCATATTCAATATCATGCAATGCAGCTTTTACATAACAGGAGTTCCTTTTCATATCTACCAGATCTGCTCTATATAATCTTCTGAACCACTGGAGCATTGGGAAGGCAGGAGGAAATAGCGAGAGAAGGTGAATCCCTCAGAGCTATTTATTCTACCAGACGGCAGATGCACTTGGTTGCAATCTCTTGCAAGGACATAATCTGAGCAGGTGTTTGGTTAGGGGAACTTTATAAGCAACCAGTAATAGCATTAAGCATTGCATATGTTTTAAATAAGCCACCAATTCTTCCATTCTTTTCCAGAGGGTTTGCAGACACATCTCTTTGCCCGCCCCTAGCATAAAAAATGTCACTCTGGAGGTGATTAATGGACTAACATAAGGCCGCCCCACCTCCTCCCTGTGTGCATTTGTTCGCTTCCTCCCCATTGTCAACCCTGAAGTTGGCCGAACTGTGGCCATTTTCCTTTTTGTAGTTTTCTCTAGGGAGGTTTCTTTTCTCATTGCTTCAGGGCTGACAGCCTGTTGCAAAGAAGGGACCAGGGAGTGGGGTGTAGAGAGAGCTGGGGTATTGTAGCCTAAATAAAATTATTTCCCCTGGGAATCAAGGACGTTGGTGCAGGTGTTCGAAAGGTGGAGACTGAGGTCACCTAGCAACTGGACCGTACGCTGATTGGACTATGTGACTGGAGACTCTGGGGGAAAGTGACAAAGTTTTACTTTTAATTGGGTGGAAAACTGGTGGAACGTAGAGCCAGTTTTTCTCCAGGAACATGCCAATTTGATATGTTCCAATAAAATGTTCTTAGAGGAAATTGCCTACTTCAGAGTTCTTATTGCATGGGATGTATTATTTGGAATCCTGACACCCATCTTTGTCAATGTTAAACCAAATTTTGAGTTATTATTTTAATATTTTATATAGCTGCTTTTACTGATTGTAAGCCACCTACCAACACCTCCAGGTGAGATGGGAAACATATAAGATTAATAAACTAAATAAGTAGTAGCGGATGAGTTCTTAGTCTGACAGTGGATTGAAGTTTTTATCTTTCTCTTTCAATTTCTTTAGGTTAGGTAGTTGCAAAGAAGAAATTCATCTTCAGATTGCTAGAAGCTCATTGCCATTAGCAAGCACCTATAATTTCTGTCCAGCAGGTTAAATATGTGCGTTTCAGAAGGATCCAGATGTTGGAAAGTTGTTCTCAAATAAATACAGGCTCCCATAGCTTCAGTGCCTGGTTTGCAACCTTAATTACTGTTAAATTTCAGTGAGGCAAAGAATAAGATTTTAAAATTCAAGTTGCTAGATGTGAAAAACATTTCCATAGGCTTATTAGGTCTGTGTGCTTACACAGAGCAAAACAGCAGTTCTGCCACACTAATATGATATGGTTTCAGCATTACTAATTCTGACAGCAAGCTTATAAGCAGTGTTCAAAGATCTAGTCCTAAATATATTCATTAATTTACATTCCACCACCCTATTTTATGCTTTGCATTAAAAAAAGAGAGACACGTTAAACTCTAAAACGAATGGATTACTGAAGGAAAAAAGAAATGCTTTCATTGCTAAAGTCAAATCTATGTAGTTTTCTATTTTTGAGAACGGCAGAGTTGACTTTAAAACTGATGGATGTTTTGATCACGTTCCATCGAAGGACAGATTAAGCGTTTTCACATAACATGGAAATAGTTTTAAAAAGAGTAAGAGAAATCACAAGAGTCTAGAGTTATATATTGTAACAAATGCATTCAGGTATCTGACTTTTGAACATCCATTGTGTGTTCTATTTTATTAAACATTCACAAAAATGATTGCATGTATGCGCTTTATTGACAGCTGTGGACATTTTTCTTGCTGCATGGAGAAGAGTTGGGGGCCTTGGGGAAAAATATTTGAAGTGCTCCAAATTCTGCAAGACAAGATCTTTCTACCTTGTGCTCATTTCTGAATTGAAGTGAACTTACATCCAATTTGACATGGATAAGATCATGTTGCTAATGTTCTTACAGAAAACTAGCCATGACTGTCCCCTGAAGGATTCCTGGAGATCAACCCAATGAATATGACAGAGGGAAAATTATTGAATACACAAGAATGATAGTAGCAATTGCATTATCTGTTTTTGTTTTTGTTTTGCTCCTGCGGAGGAAAGCTATGGCAAATGTAGACAGCATACTAAAAAGCAGAGAGATCACCCTGCCAACAAAAGTGCATATAGTCAAGGCTACGGTTTCCCCAGTTGCAATGTATGGCTGTGAAAGTTGGACCATAAGGAAGGCTAAGCGGCAAAGAATTGAATTAAGCACCTTTGAACTATGATGCTGGAGAAGACTCCTGAGAGTTCCTTGGACTGCAAGGTGATCAAACTGGTCAGTCCTAGAGGAGATCAGCCCTGACTGCTCTTTAGAAGGCCAGATCCTGAAGATGAAACTCAAATAATTTGGCCACCTAATGAGAAGGAAGGACTCACTGGAGAAGAGCATAATTCTGGGAATGATTGAGGGCGAAAGAAGAAGGATGACAGAAAATAAGGTGGCTAGATGGAATCACCAAAGCAGTAGGCGCGAGCTTAAATGGACTCCAGGAGATGGTAGATGACAGGAAGGCCTGGAGGAACATTGTCCATAGGGTCACAATGGGTCAGTCACGACTTTGCGAATAACAAAAACAACATTATTTAAGTTTATTAGATTTTATCCTGCCTGCTTGTTATTTTATAAGTAAACAATGTTTTTTAATAAATAAACAAACATATTTAATACTTCTACACAAGAATTGGGTTGAGAGACAGTGACTGGCCCAAAATCACCCAGGCAACTTATTTGTGCTAAGGCAGAACTAGAACTCACAGTCACTTGGTATCTAGTCCAGCACCTTCACCACTATACAGGTAAATTTTGACTTACAACAGTTCATTTGGTGACCATTTGAAGTTACAATGGCATTAAAAAAACATATTTATGACCATTTTTCACACTCATTACCATTGCAACATTTCCATGATTTATATTTGGATTCTTGACCATTTTTTGGGGAGGTGAAAGGATAGCTGGGGTGCCCCAGGGTTATATGACCCCCTTTTGCAACCTTCTGACAAGCAAAGTCAGTGGATAAACCAGATTCACTTAACAACTATGTTACTAATTTAATAACTGCAATGATTCTGTTAACAAATGTGACAAGAAAGTTGTAAAATGGGGCAAAACTCACTGTATTTTTTGAAGATACACCAAGATTTTGAAAAGGCAAATTTTGAAAAAAAATATTTTGCATTCTGCAGACCTCCCCAAAATGGCCCATTTTCACCCGAAAATGGGCCAGTTTTTTGTCAAAAAAGTGGTATATTTTAAAGATTGGGTGAAAGGAACGCAGGAGCCATGGATCATGAGAGTAATGATGTTTATTAGTACCAGATGACAAGATGACAAGCGATTCAGAAATCCGTTACAACTGTCTGGTATTTATACCCTCAGGTCACCAACTGTCATTAGAACCTCCAATCACAGGCTGTGCTTCGCCCGACCAATTAGAACGCAGCACAGGCTGTTGCTGGGCTATAACACTCCTTCCCCCCAGTTATTTGCATAATAACCATTTATTTGTGTGTTATCCATTTACCTTTTTGTGTTGTCAATTTGCGTGTTATTTGTTTGCATTTTTTGTATTATCTATTTATTTATTGCATTTACAATTTATTTGCATTTTTTTTTGTTCATGTTCAACATCTACAAATTTGTGTTCTCTCCTTCCCCCCAGTTAACCAGACACTCCATCCTCATATTCCTACTTGCATATACACCATTTACATATACACATTTGCATTCCTCCCCACCAGTTAACTGGTTCAGGACCTTCAATCAAGTCTTTTTGGCTCGCTCCTGAATCTAACAGCGGCCAGCAGCGGCAGGGAGGCAGTATAACTTGTAAGTTTGTGTATGAAGAGATTATCCGCTTTGTGAAGTCCTGTTGGTAACTTTTCTGTTGGGCTTTGTTCGATCGGCATGCAGGCAGGGTTCCGCTGTTGCTGGAAGGTTTAGCTGACAGGATTTCTGCTGACTTTTTTTGCAGAGAATGGTAGGCTTCTGAAATGGCTGTGGAGGCTTCTGTTAGAGAGCGGAGATCGTTTGGAAGGCAGCAGGCAGGCTTTTGAGTGGCCAGAGTTGCTCCTTGGGAGGCAGGCAGCTTTGTAATGCAAATGGCCTTGGAAGGCTGGCAGCTGTGGAAAACCCAGGTGGAGCAGCGGTTGGCTCTGGAGGAAGAAAGACTGCAGCATCTATGTCTATGGCTTCTCGGGAGGCAGTAGAGCAGGCTGGAAAGCTGTATGCTAGAATCAGAGGCTTCTTAGGCAACAGTAACCATTTATTGCAACACGAACGTTTGTAACAGTAGCTAACAGTAGACCGGATAGACTCTAGAGTTGTGTCTGGTAGATCTTCGCAGCAGAGAGGCAGGCAGACAGGCAGCTTCAGCCATGGTTGAGCCAACACGATTTGTAGCTCGGCCCTGAGCAGAGGCGACGGCTCCAGCCAAGGTTAAGCATAGGTTGCCCGTCCCTTTGACTGAAGGAGTCCGTGCCTGTGGATCTACTCAGGTTGGCTTGATCAGAGGTGAAACCTGAGGCAGTGGCAACTGCTGTTGCAGCTCTGACAGGTCTTCAAAGTATTTTCTGTTCGCGTTTGCTTGGTTGCGTTGCGACTGGCTTATTGTTTAGTTTATTCTTATTCCAGGCTCTGCGGGAATCGCATATCCCACCCTCGTCACCAGTTTTAAAGATTGGGTGAAAGGAACGCAGGAGCCATGGATCATGAGAGTAATGATGTTTATTAGTACCAGATGACAAGATGACAAGCGATTCAGAAATCCATTACAACTGTCCGGTATTTATACCCTCAGGTCACCAACTGTCATTAGAACCTCCAATCACAGGCTGTGCTTCGCCCGACCAATTAGAACGCAGCACAGGCTGTTGCTGGGCTATAACAGTATACATAGCCTTTAGGAGGCTTATAGAGTGTTCCTGGGGGCTGGGGGCCAAAAATAAGCAAGAACAGCCTGTTTTTAGCTCCTTTTTGCCCTCCCCAGCCACTAGGAGCAGTCTTGAAGCCTCCTAAAGGCTATGCACAACCATTCTTCCAAAGGTGGCAGGGTTACAGGAGGCCAGAAATGCTGTATTCAGTGTATAAGATGCACCCAGATTTTGATTTTTTTAAAAAAAAATCTAAAATAAGTCACAAACAATACAAATACACTTGTGTGCAAAAGTTAGGCACTCTAGGTCAAAATGTACACTTCAATAAATCCTTAAGCAAACAGAAAATGGCAAAATTTCTATATGATACAAAACTACACACAACAGTGTTTTCTACAAATTTCAATGCATACTTAACAATTGATGTACAGTTATTAAAAGATTCAAGTTAAGAAGATATGCAGGGGCAGAGGTTTGGATACTCTTTCAGGCAGTACTTTGTAATACCTCCTTTGGCAGACATCTTCTGTAGTCAGCTGAGTCATTCTAGCTTTGCTTTTGGAATTGATTCTCACACTTCATTAAGAGAACTCTTCCAACTCAGAAACATTCTGAGACTTCTTGGTCTGCATTGTACTTTGAGATCTCCCCACAGATTTTCAATAATATCTAGGAACTGGGAAGACCATTGCAAATCCTGTGTTTTCTTTTAACAGGTTCATGATTTATTTGGAGGTATTTGGAGATTTCCACCCTCTTTTGTGTGTGTGTGTTTGGGAGGGAAGGTGCATCTTATACTCTGAAAAATATGGTAACCAATTTCTCAGTTAGCAACCTAAATGTTGGATTCAATTGTGGTTGTAAGTTGAGGACTACCTGTACCAAACTCATTCAGGATAAAAAATTGTTCACCTTGCCTTGAATGTGGTGACAAAAATTGTGTTGTCCAAAAACAACCTTACATATTTCATATATGCAAAATTCAGAAAATGAAACTTTAGCTTTGTTTTTAGGGAATTCTGGAACTTGAAGTCCACCCACATCTTAAAAGTTGCCATGTTTGAAAAATAGTGAATGAGAAGAGTAACATTCTTGCTTTGTTTGACTTGGAGAATGTCGAAGAGACATGAATAGATACAGGGATTTTCCTGATAATTTCAATCATTAAGATAAAATCACATCAATTATTTAGCATTTTCATAGCTGCAAATTCTGTACATATCAGCAATTTGCTCTAATGTCACTTTAAAAAAACTTTTAAAAAAACCCATAGGCCATTAAGATCAAATCACCTAAGACAGTTGGCATTTTTACACCTATGAACTTGTACAAGTGCTCACATCTCAAATTTAGTGTTATAAATTGGTTTAGGCAATTAAGAAATAAAAAAAATGTTAGAGTGTTATTTAATCAAATGCTTCAGTTTGTCAGATTCCATGAATTATCAGGTTGGGATATGTATGTATGTATGTATGTATGTATGTATGTATGTATATGTATGTGTACACACACACACACACACACACACACACACACACACACACACACACACACACACACACACACACACACACATATATATATATATATATATATATATATATATATATATATATATATATATATATATATTTTTCTGAGGTTTTCGCGGGTGTTAGTATGTAGGTTTCTAGTTGTTCGGGTTTTCTCCTGCGTAGAATTGGAGATGTCTTGGCGACGTTTCGACGAAGTCTCATTCGTCATCTTCAGGCTGCTTCAGACTACTTCAGGTTTGGTGTTTCCTACTCCTGGATATATATATATATATATCTCCTTCAAAACGCCTTCCAACATTTGGCTTGGTTTAATAAAATACAGGGCTTCAAGTATTACTTTAGAGATAATTATTGGATATGTATGCATTATTGGTATGCAATAATAATTTATTATAATGTTGTTGGCCTCATTTGCAAAACATGAAATAACCTCCCCCCATCTGCATTTCCAGCAGCCTCTTAAGCTATTTTCATATCTTCAAACAATGTTCAAGCATTGTTATGGTTGGCTGTAAGGTCAGCCAGATGTTTAATTGGATTTGGCATTTTTATCCACTTATCAAGTCCCTCCCAGGGATCTGGAATTGGCAGATAGTAATGTTCATTGTTTGATGATGTTAAAGGTATCCCAACATGCAAGATGTTCCAAATAAAGCTGCTTCTTGCAATTGATTGATGCTGATTTTCTCAATGTTGGTGGCCTTCAAGTGCTGCTCCAGTTGTTTGGGATTACATCCAAAGCATTCATCACTATTGGTAGCATTATTATTAAATGCAATCCAGGAAAGCCTTTGTTTGCTGGCATTCCTTCATTTCCTGAATAAGACTAGTTTGTATTCAAATGTCTCCACATTTATGTCTAACATTGTATATAATCTTTCCCCAACTTTTATTAACCTTTTATTCTGAAAAGAAAAGGAATCTGCTGATATTTCACCGTCCTCTCTGACCGAGCTGTGGAAAAATATATTTTGGTAGTTCATGCAGGTTTACTCCCCTTAAAATCCATTAATTTTGCATTAATCATAAAGTCTAAGAAAAGTGATAGTTCATACAGGTTGCTGGCATGATGATGATGATGATGATGATGATGATGATGATGATGATGATATTGATGATGATGATGATGATGATGATGATGATGATGATATTGATGATGGTGGTGGTGGTGGTGGTGAAGAATGATATACCCATCAGTTTTCACTAGTGTGGCCATCAAGGCCATATTGACTAGAAGCAGAACTCAGTGGAACATTTTGAGTCTCAGACTCAGGTAAGGTAAAGGTTCCCCTCACACATATGTGCTAGTCGTTCCTGACTCTAGAGGGCAGTGCTTATCTCTGCTTCAAAGCCAAAGAGCCAGCGCTGTCTGAAGACATCTCCGTGGTCAGGTGGCCAGCTTGTCTAAACACAGAAGGCACAAGGAGCACTGTTACTTTCTTACCAAAGGTAGTTCCTATTTTTTCTACTTGCATTTTATATGCTTTTGAACTGCTAGGTTGGCAGAAGCTGGGACAAGTAACGGGAGCTCACTCCATTGCACGGTGCTAGGGATTCGAACCGCCAAACTGCCGATGGACAAGCTCAGTGTCTTAGCCACTGAGCCACCCTCTTCAGCCTCAGAGTCTGGGGCTAATAATGAACAGTTCTGGCTCAGGGGATGCAGTTCTCAAAATAATCCTTCCCTGCTGTGCATTTGTTGAAGACATGGACATTTTATGTCTTCTTTCTCCCTTGTATTTCAATGACGTGTCAGACAATGTAATCTGGGTCTAAAGCCTGGCACATCTGAAAAACAAATGCCAGCAATATCAAACCACTGTCTAGGTTAGAATTTGGATCCAAGTCAAAACGTTTCTGTTCTCTAACTATTAGTGTACCCAGCTAACTGCTGGGAAAGTCTATTGCTGAAAAGATAGAGAGAAACAGCACCTGCTTTCTCACGCATCTCAATAAAAATGCAAGGCAGCATATGCAGAAACTGTGCGGAAGCACCATTCATATGGTGATTCCTTTGTATCTGAATAATTTCTTTTCAGGTGCCTCAATGAATGCCAAGTTAGAGGGAGGATTTTGATCCTTCTGCTCCTTAAGTTTGTTCATGACCATGTTTAGTGTCTAGCTGATTCTGAAGATCAAACACCACTCCTTTGTCTGGGTACTCAACAATAAAAAGTTGAGTTGCGGGTTCCAATCCAAATCAAGTATGCCTGAATAAAATATGTTTAGACAACATGACCTCAAACAAAATTAATCAAAACCCAGATTTTGCCTGGTCACAGGAAAAAGGCATTGTTAGAAAAAAACCTCAAAAAAACCCCTCCAACTCTATGTTATTTGTAAGCTTGACTAATAGCAAACAGGGAATTGGAGAACGGAATGCCTTTAGCTTTAGTCAGACAAACTGTGCACCATCCAGAAAGGTACTAAGTAATTAAATGAATTCCAAGTCAAGTCAAGTCAGTCCATGAAATTGTATAATGTTTACCATTAAGTTGGCAAGATAGTTGGCACTAATATTAGAAGGTCTGGGAAAGATCCTTGGCTGAGTTTCTAAATAGTTCTATATTAACTCTAATATAAATAGCTTGTTTTTCAAAATTGCTGGTACTGATCTTTGCTTTAAAGAAACACTTTGACATCCAACAGCTGGAATAAATCTGCTCCATTTTCCTTTTTTTAAAAAATGGATAAAACTTTATAGAAGAACTGTCTGTTCTATGAAGGAAATTTCACTGTAATTTGGCCTGGAAGTACTGATAAGATAAAATAAGATTAATTTTCCCCTTATGGGGAAATTCATTTTGTTTATATCTGATGGTAGATAGGAAGTAATAATTAATCAGATGAGGATAGTTTGTTTTTAATCTTTCTGAAACCATTGAAATGTTCATTCTTACCACCGATGAAGCAAAAATAGCATTGTAAACTAAGAGACACATAATCCGCAACAATATAGATAAGATAATGCTCAAATGAATATTTAAATTATTTTGATATCAATGAGGCATGCTGACATGTTTTTCATTGGTTAGTGCTGCAAACATCTTGGGTAAAATAGTTAGGCTATTGTCTTTTATTAAGCCCTTAAACTATTTCTAATCCTATCATAAATTCATGCAATGCAACATTTATCTGATGGTATGCAGGAAATTGCATGGCAGTTTTGCTCCAGCTGAGAACAGCTCTGGGCCTTTGCATTCCCATGATGGGTTGGAGGGCTGGGATTATTTATATGTGCCTCATTGGCACTGTAAATGAAACAAACACAAAAATAATTCACACATAACCACCACTCCCTCTTTTTTTGTGAGACATTGTGATTCAGGTTCTCTATTGAAAGGAATTTTTGCATCAGCTCTCCACAAACTCTCTGAGCTTCAGGTCCTTTAAGAGAAATGGTGGCTCCATGGCCTTGCAGGACCCTCTTTACAGCTCAGACAAAATGAGCAGAAGCAAATATTGTGTCCCAAAGGTGCTTTTTCAAAAGGGAACTAGGCTTTCTTTGTTTTTCCTTGAAGACGTTTCAATTCTCATCCAAGAAGCTTCTTCAGTTCTGACTGAATGGTGAGGAATGGACGGATTTATATTCATTGCAGCCATCTGGTCATTAGCACTCTTTCTGAGAATCAGTGAGGTCACTTGGAGGCTTATCTGTGCCCTCAGGGTCACCTGAATAGTGCAGATGACAGTAGAACAATTTTTGGAACTGCTGAAAGGACTGTGTGGTAACATTCCATACTATTTGCCCTATTCAGGTGATCCTGAGGGCACAGATAAATCTCCAAGTGGCCTCAATGACTCTTAGAAAGAATGCTAAGAGCCAAATGACTGCAAGGAATATAAATCCTTTCATCCTCCATCATTCAGTCAGAACTAAAGAAGCTTCTTGGATAAGAAGCGAAATGGTTTCAAGGAAAAGCAAAGTCTAGTTGCTTCTTGAAAAAACATCTTTGGAACAACCATGACCAGAATGTTTGAGAATTTCCATAAATTAATATTCTGTCAATTTCCCCCCTGGGAACAAAGCAGAACACTAAGGCTAGGATCATGGAATTCTCCTCTCACCACCCAATTCCTTGCACAATGAATTTTGATTATTGTGGGATTGGAAGTAGTTTGGACCAGGGCAGTAATTATTTTTTGCTACTTGTTTCCAGCATTTCAGATTATCCACAAACTGTTTTGGAGGTGGGTGGGGGTTTAAATAAAGGCAATGGAAATATGCTCCCAATGTTTAGGAATTTGATTAATAGAAATGCAGTGAGCCAACATGGAGAGATGCAACTTATTTACCATAGTTATTTTATTTCTGTGATTATACTAAAAGAAGAATCTTGTGGGTGGGGGTTGTTAACTCCATCATAAACTTTTTTTTTTCATATGCTTGGATTATTTTATATGGATTCTCTCAGTAATCTGTACAAATGACTACTGTTAATATTTTTATCTACTTCTTCCCTATATGAATAGGACGCTTTAAAAATCATAGCTAAAATATATTTATATTGCTGACTTAACTGCTTCACTGCTTCTCCTTTTAATTCCAATTACATAGTAACTTCCTAGAGGCACCTCATAGCTGAGGCTCAAAATGTGCATTCAGTGGCTCATTGATTGAAACTAAATTCATGTTATTAAAATTGATAAGAAGAGCTAATTTTATGCAATACCTAGTTTATATTAGCATTAGTTAATTATTATTGTTTAAAATATATTTCTAGGCCACCTAACTGCAAACAGTTCTGGGCAATATACTGATGTAAGTTTTCCTGGCTCAAAACTGCCCAGTTCTGGGCAACTTTACAAGGTTAAACAAATAAAACAAAAAAACCAAAACAAGACAGGAATTTTACAAACCAAAATAGAACTGAATAATTTCATGGAGCCTCAAACTAGCCAAGACTGCTATCTTGATGCTAATTTCTACTGCCTTGATGGCAGCATACCCTTGCTTGCTAAAGAATGAAAGAAAGTGGAAGACAGCTTTCACTTTCTTCAGGAATATAAACTTTCTAAATGCATCTAGCTGGCCACTGTATAGGACGAAACTGTGGCCTGCATGTGTCATTAACTCTATGCAGTAGGGCTTTTCAATGTTATGATGGATCTAGAAATACAAAACTGATTTTAAAAATGCAGTGATAAAATTCTTTAAGGTGGTATACCAGAACAAGAGAATATTTTGGCAATAGTGTCCTTATCACATATTGTGGCTATCATAATTTATTCTTTATAATTTTCTAGAGATTCTCAGTCATTCAGGTCATGGTTGTCCCAAAGCTTTTTAAAGGAGGAAATTGGATTTTTTTCTTTTGAAGATGTTTTGCTTCTCATTCAAGAAGCTTCTTCAGCTCTGGCAGGACAATGGGGAATGGAAGGATTTCTATTTCTTGCAGACAGATTATCAGATGAGTCTTTGGCATGTTGGGATGACATTGAGATTGCTGTCTTTCAGACTTTTGTTGCGTGAGTATTACAGCTTGGGATATGACTTATTTTTCTTGATTGGGGATTTTGGATTTAAAAAATTATGATCTTTGTAGGGTTTTTGATTGGTGTGAAAAATGAAGTTTTAGTAAGCCAACAACTTACTAGGAGATACCAGGCTGACGTTGAAGGAAGGGTCAAGCATATCATCAGTCTGGCCCACAAGATTTCAGAATCAATTGATTGTTCCACCTTTTTTTCCCCTCCCTCATTACCCCTTTTGAGTTGGATGATAATAGAAGTGCCAATAGAAGAAATTATTTGTAATCGGGGCTGAACTGTGGGGTCTTTGATGCTCTCTGAGTTTGGCTGATTCCTTGCAGATGTTTCATTGCCCAACCAAGCAACATCATCAGAGCTAGAAGGGAATGAAGTTTGCTCTCAGAAAACAATCAAGCTCAGATGGTATTAAGGACACCCCAGAAAACTGGATTGAATTTTCTAGAATCAATCAATCAATTCATTAATTTAATCTATGTCCCAGATTTGCATATAGCATCTTCTATAAAGGCCTGGACTGAATTTGATTCTTTTCCAAATCACCAGATTAGGCTCCAAATCGACTTTAAAACAATTGTGAGGTCATGATTTCAGTTAGGAATAGGTCACTTCTATTTGAGTTGTTCCCTTCTCTGTACTTTTTTCTGAAGATAGCTTTCTGCTTTTGAAGTCAGAGACTGATTTCCATCCATAGCTTTCATCCTTTCTTCCTTTCACACTAAATGTGTGAATAAGACCAAACGATACACGGAGGATCATAAGCGCCTGCATAAACTTGCCCCTTGCTGGCTCCCTGTCTTCAGTCACATTCCACCACCAGATCTATGAAAGCAGGAAGCCTCAGTGAAGGAGTAAAACAAAATTATGAGAAACCCACTTCTTCCTGTGCACACTGATCTTCCTCATCTATCAATTGGCAGGCTTAAATCCAGGAAGCCCTCTCTGGCACTTGCTCAACAACTTTGACATGAACACATAGTGGAAAGCCAAATAGGCTGTGAATGCCGAAATACAGGCAGTTACATAGATGACCCTACACAAAAGGTACCAGGTTTTGACCTTCCTTGTTAGCATTGGTTAACTCTGAACAGGATCCGCACCCAACATAGTTGCCAGGACTCATTGTTTAAGTGGGGTCTTGTCTCAACCTCTCAGTGTGACTGTGGTGTTCCTCGACAAAATATCTACCACATTGTGTCTGAATGTCCATCAAGAGCTTACACCGGGCCAATCTCTGATTTTTTCAACATAGACCACCCTGTCCTTTGAACGGCTGGGTGGGCTGGTCATTAATATTTGAACCACTATAAGTCCATGTATTTGCCATTCGCTAAATAAATAAAATTCTTTTCACGGTGCTCTGCTTTTATTCAATAACAATAATAAAGAAAAAAACCAACACCACTTGATTTCGTCTAAAACTTCCTGAGAACATTCATTATTTTTTTTCTCCTAGGTATAAAGATATCCTTTAGATCTTCCTCAGCATGAAACACTTTGGAACTCACTGACTCGGCATTAGCATTAGTATAATAAGCACTTTCTGACTTCCTAATGGAGCTTGCAGAGTGTAATGGTATTTTTATATTCGCTTCCAGGGTGCGAAGAGAGCCTTCCAGTGATTGAATCTGATGTCACTCTGTTGTTTGTTTGGGTTCCCCTCCCCCCATTCCTATGGCTATTATTACAGCTGCTTAGTTTCCTCAAAAGCTTTCAGGCTGCCTTTTGTTTTCTGTTTTATTTTTTCCAAGGTTCAGAAGGCACTGTGGAGGGGGGGGGTTGCAAGGTTAGAATGTCACTTGAAAAACACATTATTCATAATCAAAATGACTCTAAGGACAAGGCAAAGGAACGGAGGAGAAATAGAAAAGAAAATGTCTTCCTAGGCCTAAACCATCCCATTAGAAATAGCATGCAAAGATGAAAGCATTCATTTCCATAATATAGTAAATGTATGCACTGGCTTTTTTTTTAAAGGCTTCCATTCCACATTTTCTTTTAGAAGTAAGGAATTATAATTTATGGTTTGCCTGTGCTTTCAAATTGTCGGCTATGCTAACCGATGGACTAGCCTTTTTTTTTTTTCTTAACGTAATTGAACATTCCCCATGTACATTTGGTTAGCCAATAAACATAATCCAAGCCAAGATGAGTTACATGTGAGGATATGGTGGTTTTGTGTTGTTGTTGTTTTTAAAAAAAACCAGCAGAGGCCTTGTGGTGAGATTTAGTTCCCTGGTTTTCCTTCCTCATTCAAATTTTAAAAAGGGAAGAGACTGTATTTAAATATGATATCCGACAGTTTTTTGGTGGTTCAGGGTTTTACATGTTTTTTTTTTTAAAAAAAATTTGGTTTCAACACTAAAAATACTTGTGGTGGATGATTGAATGTCAGCCTGGTGAATGGTTGTTTTAAAACAGCTTGAGGAATTTTTTTTTTTTCTTTTAAATTAAAAAAAAAAAAAACTAAGGAGAAGCCATTAAGTATATCCAACAAGCATTTTAAAAGTCTTTTGACTAGAGTTTTCACTAATTGGATTGAACAAGGAATGATTTAGGGTGTGTGTGTGTGTGTGTGTGTGTGTGTGTGTGTGTGTGTGTGTGTGTGTGTGCATGCGCAACCTTGAAGACTTGAAGACCTGTGGACTTCAACTCCCGGAATTCCCCAGTCACCATGACTGTCTGAGGAATTCTGGGAGTTAAAATCCACAAGTTGTATAGTTGCCAAGATTGGACATCCTTGTTTTAGACTTTGGATACAAGGGACTTTAGGGTGAACAATTCTTCAAAAGCCTCATTCCCAGTTTTAGGAGCAGACAAGGAAACCAGAAAACATGTCCTGAACTTAGCAAGAACTCCAGAGTGGCTTCTGATATATTGTCACAACCTTCAGCTGGAGGCAATATTTGTGTTTGAGAGGAGACAGGATTTGAGACACATATAAACTACTACTTACATCATATCATTAAGCTGCAGAAAAGGATTCAAATAGTCTTACCCAAAGTGACAGATACTGCTACATGTTCTGTGTCTAAATTGTGATAAATTTAACCTATTGAGGGAGGGGGGGGGAGGAGAGAGAGCGAGAGAGCGAGAGCGAGAGAGAGAGAGAGAGATGACTATTTAAAAGCATTTTTCTCCAGATAGTTTTAATAACAGAGATTTGTGGCTGGTAGACCACTGAAGTGTCTTGCCATTAAATTATGAACTGTACATTAGAAACAGATGTAGCCCTGGAAACTTTGCCCGACAGCACAATCTTCAAGAATTGGCAATGCTATTGTTGCTACCGTGTTTTCCCGAAACTAATAAGCCCCCTGGACAATCCCCCAACTCCGGCCAGGCAGAGTGCCGCTCACCAACCTAGCGGTGTCCCGAAGGTGCCAAAGTGCGGGAACTGGGGGGGGGGGAGGCAAAAGTGATTGCGTTGCTTGGGCCTTCGGGATACTGCTAGGTTGGTGAGCAGCGCTGTGCCCAGCTGAAGAGGGGGTTGCCAGGTGGCTGCTCTCTTGCGAGCAGGCTCCCAAAGACCTGGGCACAGCCTCATGGGTGAATGGCTATGTTGAGCTGTCGCAGCAGCGCAACACAACAGCCATGAAGCGACCATGCTTACAAGCAGCCACCATCCCAGCATGGTTTTTCGGTGCCTTGCAAACCGAGTCTTGCAGCAGTGGCCGCAATGGGCGTACACTCTATGGTTGTATGCTCTGCCGGCAGCTGGTCCACCAACCATAGAGCGTATGCCCAGAGCGGCCATTGCTGGAAGACTCAGTTTGGAAGCCATCGAAAAAGCCATGCTGGGATGGAAGTTTGACTAGAAGACCTCCAAGGTCTCTTCCAACCCTATTATTCTATGTGGTCACATTCAGCACTAAATTGGCAGTACATAAGAGTCAGTGGGACATGGTGGCTCAGTGGCTAAGAAGTTGAGCTTGTCGATCAGAAAGGTTGGCAGTTGGGCGATTCGAATCCCTAGCACAGTGTAACAGAGTGAGCTCCCATTACTTGTCCCAGCTTCTGCCAACCTAGCAGTTCGAAAGCATGTAAAATTGCAAGTAGAAAAATAGGGACCATCTTTGGTGGAAAGATAACAGCGTTCCGTCTGCCTTTGGTGTTTAGTCATGCCGGCCACATGGCCACGGAGATTTCTTTGGACAGCACTGACTCTTCAGTTTTGATATGGAGATGAGCACTGCCCCCTAGAGTCAGGAACGACTAGCACACATGTTCGAGGGAAACCTTTACCTTTTTACCTTAAGAGTCAGTGGAATTCAAGAAGGGTTGGACTTAAACCATTTGTGGAAATGTAACAACTCCGTGCTGATTCCTTTCTTGACACCACCCCCAGATTCTGCCTGTCTTTTTCCTACAGCGCATGAGAAAGTGACTTGACAATAATGATGCATTTCACCTAACCCTTTGAGTTAACTCTTAGTGTCTAGTGTCTTTTTACTTTAAAAACCAGAATCCAAGTGGAAACTGACAGCTTCCGCACAGTCCAGAAATCCAAAAAGCACCAATCCTGCAAGGATTTTAAGAGAGGAACCAGAGCCCTACTCAGAATCTTGTTCAATCTAAGATAACTTCCAAGCATAATACAGTTAGCTTATTTTATTATTAACATAGCTTTCCTGCATAGCACTGTTAAATCTGATTTACTGATCTGGGGATTTATCCTATTTTGGAGTCAAGCTAGGTGGAATCACTTAGCTAACTTTGTTTGATTTCCTAAAGATAAGTGGGGTTAGCTCTGGTGATACTTTGTGTAAATATTTTCATATTTAAAATAATTTTCATTCAAGTTAATATATATGCCCAATGCTACACTGGAAAATCGGGAAAATTAAAAACCCACCTTCCTTTTCACATTGTAGTTGCACTTATGAAACTGAACCATAATCATTTCAAAAATACCTTATCAGTATGTCCAAAATGTTATGCTACAATTAACATAATTTCTCTTAAATTTGAAGGGTAAAAAGTTATTTTTATAATACTTATCCTTCCCAATAAACTCATAGATAAGCTAAACTGTTTTAGTAACATTGCCATTAATCTGAGTTCCTTTTCTTTGAAATACTGTTCCCAAGTATGAAAAGTTTCTTTAAAATGAACAAATCTCAACTTTACATATTTTCATGGAAAATCTACTACCAATTGGTACTATGTTAGATTTCATATTTTGTATCTCCATAAAATATACCATATTGTAGAATTTTGTAAAGTTTAATATTTTACCCCTCATTTAAGAGTTATGGCTATATTAATTATGGAGTTTGTTTTTGACAAGTATTTGTGAATGGATAATATATAAATCAAATGGAGGAAACATTAGACATCACCCATCACCTATCCAACGCACTATTGGAACATCTATACACTAAGACCCATTCCACTCATGCCAGAAGAAAAGGTCTTCTCAAGATCAAATCAGCCAAGATATTTCATCTTGTGGGGTCAAAGAGAAGAGCCCCAGAGTGTGGGGGCAGTTGACCCTCCTTTATCAGCTCAGTTTCTGTCTGGATGGTCTCTTGTGACGAGCCGATAGACAAAGAAAGGAAGCAGTAGGCTTCCTCCCATATTTGGGCATACCAGGGGTTGTGACACTAAATACATACCTATTTCCCTGGCTCAGCTGATAAAGGAGGAGAACCTTGTGGCTTAGTGGTTAACACATCTGCCTAATATGTAATACAGGCCAGGTTCGAATCCCAGTAAGGGTATGGCTAGCCGATGAGAGCTAAATAGCTTGAAATAGATCTATACTAGTCTCCCTTTATTTATTTATCAGCACAAATACAAATGTAACAAAGGCAACAGTAAAAATATTGGGTTCCTGTCTGGGTGGTCTCTTGTGATGAGCCGATAGTCAGAGAAAGGAAGCAGTAGGCTTCCTTCCATATTTGGGCATACCAGGGGTTGTGACACTAAATACATACCTATTTCCCTGGCTCAGCTGATAAAGGAGGAGAACCTTGTGGCTTAGTGCTTAACACATCTGCCTAATATGTAATACAACCCAGGTTCGAATCCCAGTAAGGGTATGGCTAGCTGATGAGAGCTAAATAGCTTGAAATAGATCTATACTAGTCTCCCTTTATTTATCAGCACAAATACAAATGTAACAAAGGCAACAGTAAAAATATTGGGTTTCTGTCTGGATGGTCTCTTGTGACGAGCTGATAGACAGAGAAAGGAAGCAGTAGGCTTCCTCCCATATTTGGGCATACAAGGGGTTGTGACACGAAATACATACCTATTTCCCTGGCTCAGCTGATAAAGGAGGAGAACCTTGTGGCTTAGTGCTATATTTATATTTATATATTTATATTTGCTATATATATAAAATCTAATAGATACCTTTCACCCTGGCTTCACTGATAACGGATAAGAGCCTGTGGCCTAATGGCTAAGATCTCTGCCTAGTGTGCCTACTATGCCATATAGCCCAGGTTCAAATCCCAGTAAGGGTATGGCTAGCTGATGAGAGCTAAATAGCTTGAAATAGATCTATACTAGTCTCCCTTTATTTATTTATCAGCACAAATAAAAAAACACAAATATAACAAAGGCAACAGTAAAAATATTGGGTTTCTGTCGTGATGGACTCTTGTGACGAGCCGATTGACAGATGATGGAAGCAGTTAGCTTCCTCCCATAATTGGGGCTTACCAGGCGTTGTAAAAATCATATATATATATATATATATATATATATATATATATATATATATATATATATATATATATATATGTGTGTGTGTGTGTGTGTGTGTGTGTGTGTGTGTGTGTGTGTGTGTGTGTGTGTGTGTGTGTGTGTGTGTGTGTGTGTAGATGTGTAGATATGTATATACATACACATATACATACATACATACACACACACATATACATATATCTATGTGTGTGTGTGTGTGTGTTTGTGTGTGTGTGTGTCTGTGTGTGTGTGTGTGTGTGAGAGAGAGAGAGAGGGAATAGGAGCTGTCTCAGAAAAGGCTACTTTTGAAACAAGAACTAGTTTTGGAAGAAGATTATGAAAATTATGATTTTTTTCCCCGGTTTTAGGTATAGAAGACAAATTTACGGATGCTTGCATACATATGAAAATTCATCAATATGTAGCTATGTCCTGATACAAGTATAGCCCCTGGCAGAGGCAATGAAGCATTTGTTTATATACATTTCTCATTGCTTCTCAACATGAAGAGCATAATTACTCATTACTATGAATTTTTGCACTGCAGGTGGTAACATTAAGGCATTCTGTGCTGTCATTTCTCTATCAAACCAAGGGAGCAATGTACCACAGAAATAAATACAACTCATGTAATTACATGTAGGTACATATAATTGACTGATTTTATGACAAAATGTTCAAATTTGTACTATTTAGGTCCACCACTATCAACTTTGTGTTTTTTCCTCTCTCCCCCTCCCTCTCTCCCTCCCTCCCCCCCATCTCAACATTTGTGGAAATTATACTGTGAGCTGCAAGCTTTCCTCTTCCAAATATATAGTTAGGGCCAATTTGGAGAGAAAAATCAAATTGGATAACGATTGGGAGGCTTTTATGTAAAGCAATGAGTTATGATGGTCTCAAAAATTAAGCAGAGTTGAAACCTTTTGGTAGATAAGGCTTTGGGAAATTCTGAAAACATAATTAAAGTGAGAAAATGGATAAGCATCTTAGATGACAACGACGACGACGATGATGATATAATGATGTGACACACAAACTAATAGTTTGATCAAGATATAGACATTGGGTAATGTGATTTAATCATCATCATCATCATCATCATCATCATCATCATCATCATCATTATCACCCACTTATTTTCATAGTCAAGGAAATTTATTATTATATAAAACATCCCTTGAGGTACTGATAATTACCACAATGCCAGTTTTCAGGCCTGGGAATCTGTAGAACCAGCTTTCCAGATAGATTCTGCCTGCCCCATCCAAAGGAAGAGACTGTGCGTGTTAAAGATGGACAGTTTTTGTCAGGGCTGACTAAAGGGGTCATGAATTCCTTGCAGGTGTTCCACAGATTTGGAATAGCTTGCCCCCCTTCCCTCCAACCTCTAGCAAGAACAGCACTCATGAAGACTTTTAAAGACCTGGCTGTTTTAGAAGATATTTTAGAGATTGAATCCTCTAAGTAGTGAATGTGGGTTGTTTAATATAATTATTTGCATATTGTAACCATTCATATTAAATAACCCACATTCAGTACTTATAGGAATCAGTATATTATATATTTAATGTATTGTTTTGGTTACTGTAGATCCAAAATGTACATCAGTTAAAGTGGTTTAGAATTAAGTGGTATATAAATCTAAACTAGTCAATCAAACCTATCATTCACATAATAGATAACAGCAATTTATTAGTGATATAGATCTTTTCTTCTTTCCTCCTTTCCTTCCTTCCTTCCTTCCTTCTTTTTTTCCTTTCCCACAGAATAAAAGCAATACATCTCTGACAGTATCCACTGTCAGTAGATCTTACTCAAATCTGTCATGCTTCTAAATAAAATTAATTGTCGGCATTTTACAATAGGAGAGATGAAGCACAACAGCTTGCATAACAGGCTCTAATAGTAATAGCCAATTTAAAGGTTCATTAATAAATACCAGTGGTACTACTGTAAAACGTAGCTTCTTATTACCCAGATGTGGAATGACAGGAATGAAATGTTTCTTTGAAGTGATCCCTAAATCCCAGAATAAACCGAAGGGGATTTAAATGGCAAAGTTCAGTTTTAAGGTTTTTGAGAATATACAACTTATTGGTGCAGAAGTACTCCTTAATGAAAGGGCCTATATAAGAATATCTTAACATCTAGAGTTAATGTGGAGCAGTGGTGGGTTTCAAAAATTGTTCGAACCTACTCTGTGGGTGTGGCTTCCTTTGTGGGAGTGGCTTGCTGCCCACGTGACTGAATGAGAGTGGCTTGCCGCCCATGTGATCGGATATGAAGATGCCGACGACACTTGTCAGAACCACCTTAAATTACCTCACACACAGCACTGGCATGCATAAGAATATGATGTAAACTTGTTTTTTAAAAGGCATCTTTGGTTTGCGTTAAAACAACTTCAACACACGCAATGTTCTGATTGCACCACAAGCACAGTAGTCATCCTTACCTTTCACAGAGGCACTGAGTTTTATTAATATGAGCATGATAGTGTAGAATAATCATATCCAAGGACCAGTGGTGGGTTTCAAAAAATTTTGGAACCTCTTCTGTAGGTGTGGCCTGCTTTCCGGGTCCACTGGTGGAACCTCTTCTAACCAGTTCGGTAGATTTGACGAACCGGTTCGGTAGATTTGACAAACCGGTTCTACTGAATAGGTGCGAACTGGTAGGAACCCACCTCTGATGTGGAGTCAAGCAGATCTGTAAAACTGATAGGCAAAATAAATAAATAATGTATCATTTATTAATATGGGGACAAATTTCCCAAAGTTGAATTTTGACTCCTGTTAAAGTGCTTTCCAGGTGCTGGGAGGCTGCTTGGAACAGATTGAGATACTACCCTAGCAAGATAGAGCAGTTTTGAGTTTGAATGATCTGCTGATTCCATAAGGTCCATCTTTAACCCTTAACCAATCAGAGATGGTCCATAATTTGGAGTTCCTTTTGGACTCATATGTCCTTTTTGAGGAGCAAGTTGCAGCTACTTCCAAAAGCGCCTTTATAGAGCATCATCTTGCACACCAGTTGATACTTTTCTGAAAAGGGAGTTTAGTTGCTGTCCTTCATGCTTTGGTCACTTCTCAATTGGATGTCTGAAATGTACTGAACATCCAGGGCAATAGCTGGTGCGAGTAGTTATGGGAGGATGAGATTGTGCCACGTACAACCTTGAAAGAAGCACTGGTTTTTGGTTGGTTTCAATCCAAGAAGTTTTGAGTCATCTTTAAAGCCCTTAGTGGTTTAAAAACTGTCAATCTGTCTGTCTGGTAAGATATAATAGGGCAGACTTTGTATGTGTCCCCCTCAGTCAGAGACCTATAGAAACCAGGAAAGCATTCCTTCCCAGTTGTTATCCTCCTCCTCTGCATTAATATCCCTCTAGATCATTTGAATGGCTGCCCTCCCTCCTCAGACAGTTTGTGAAGACTTGGCTATTTAGTCAAGCCTTGGAGGCAGGACTGTTATGACTCTTCCTCTGGATGAGTAATTACTTTTAATTGTGTTTTTGGAATGCTTGACTCCCAGTATATTGGGTTGTTTTATAATGCATGATCTTGGTTTTAATTTTTGATTATTATGTAGAGTGGGGGAAAAGCAGGATTGCTTAGATCGTTAGGAGCCATTTAAAATTATCAGCTCCTTCTTTTTCTTCTTTATGAGATGACAGATGTTGTAGGCACTGCAAGGGTGCCACAAAATATGGCTTTCTCATTGTGAATGATCTCTGCTTTGCAAAGACTCAATTATCTATTGCCAAAATGTTCCATCTCAATTATTACTTTGTTTAGATGGATGTTTTCTGTCATAATTACTTGGCTCAAGAGTAAGGGTAGTTGGAGGGTGGGGAAAGTAAAAAAATTCAAGATGGTGGCTGCCATCTTAATTTTTTCATCCCACTTTCCGCACAATTTCTGCCAATTACTTTCTGCCAATTACTTCCCTACGACCTATAAGATCCCATAGACTAGGCCTCCTCCGCATTCCATCGGCCAGCCAGTGTCGGCTGGCAACTACAAGGAGGAGGGCCTTCTCAGCAGCAGCCCCGACCCTTTGGAACGAGCTCCCCGTGGAGATTCGTACCCTCTCCACCGTCCAAGCCTTCCGCATAGCCTTGAAGAACTGGCTCGCCCGTCAGGCCTGGGGATAGGATAGTTACCCCGCCCGAATGATGAATGTATGTTGTTTATTATTTTACTATATGTTGTTATCTTAATGTTTGTATTCCCCCCCTTCCCGGTTTTGTGTGAGCCGCCCTGAGTCCCCTCAGGGAAAAGGGCGGCCTACAAATGCTAATAAACCACTAAACCACTAAACCACAGCTTCCCCCTCAGCAAGAAATCACTCCTTGAGTCCATTAAATCAGGGATCTCCAGACTTGGCAACTTTAAGACTTGTGAACTTCAACTCCCAGAATTCTCCAGACAGTTTTAAAGTTGCCAAGTTTGGAGACCCCCTGCTTTACACCCAGTAAACATTTTAAACGATCATTTAGGGGAAAAATGGATGGGCTGGGTGGGTAACTCTTTTTGCAACCATATTTTTCCCACTCCAATTTGTTTACCCACAGTGGGCTAGAAAGAATGTGACAGTAGTGGCTCGATTTATATGGTTTTTTTTTTGTTTTTTTTGGTAAAGCTGTTCTAAGGATTGGGAGTTTAAGTAAATCAATGTGCTAAATTTATCAAGGCTTGTAATTGGTTTTTTTTTTTTTTAAAAGGCAGAAAATTATGTTGGTGTGTTCAGTACTGAATTCTGGCAGGGCAGTCTGGTAAGCAAGAACAGAGAGACTCCAAAATTTTGAAAAAGCATTAAATAAACGCAAGCTTTTAATTCTTCTCAATTTGGAATAATTTCCCTTCCTCTCTTCCCTTCCCCTACCCATTTTATTTTTAATCTCCATTCATGGAATCCCTCCCCCTATTTTTTTGTTAATCGACTGGAGTTCATTTTCCATTTCTGTCTCTATCCCCATCCCTCATTTTTTTCTCATCCTCCCAAGTGCTTAATTATTTAAACATTTTCTTAACAGCAGTAACCACCAGTCTGCTAATTCTCTGCTCCACTTAATCCTTTCAGAGGCCGGGCCGTCTGTCAATAATGCTGAGGGTTCCAAATAAGAGCCACCAAAAAAAAAAAAAAAAAAACCCAGATTGTGAAAGCTGCAGAACGTTTTTTTTAAACTCTCCAGATGTTTTAAAAGTTGGACTTGGGTGGAGTCAAGTGGAGGGATCAAGGGTCCTATTTTGCACTTCTCCCTGCTCCAAATCCATAGAATAGCTTATGTCATAAATAATAAAAAACTGGATAACAAGAAGGGGGGGCTGAAATGCCTGGGGGAAAGAACTCTGAAGCGATTAAGGCGTCTGGCGGAGGCCTTGTTTTAATCAATCAAGTGTGAAAGTGCTAATGAGAAACCTGTGCCAACTCTAAAAAACACACAGAAGCAAGACAGGCTACAAGAGATTTACATGAGCAGCTTCTTAAAGCTGGCCAGCTCTTTGGATGAGCTTAATAGTGTTTTGTTCTTCGGAAGGGCTTTGGTTTTGTTTTGCTTCTTTGAGGTGAAAATAAAAAGGGCACATGAAAGAAATGTGCAACTGATTTTAGCTCCAACTAAAACAGAGTTCAGGGGAAGAAAGGAATAAGATTTAGGGAATGATTACGGGTAGTCCTCAACAGATGACCACAATTGAACCTACAATTCCTGTTACTAAGTGAGGCAGTTGTTAAGTGAGTTTTGCCCCATCTTACCACTTTTTTGCCACCGTAGTTAATTGAATCAGGCTTTTTCCATGGAATCTGATTGCTGAAAGCTGGATAGGGTACAAATGGTGATCACATAACCCAGGACAGTGCAATTGTCATAAATGCATGATGGTTGCCAAGCACCCTAATTTGATCAAGTGACCATGAGGTTGCTACAACTGTGGTAAGTATGAAAACATGTGAACTTTACAGAATAACTGATTTGAAAGAAACCTTGAAGTTCCTCTTGTTCAAACCCTGGTCAAAAGGGAGACCTTATATGTCAGAGTTTGTTGCATAAATATCAAATTCAGAAAGCACACACAGATAACTGATTCAACTGGACTCATTAACTTCTTTATATACATAATAACAGATGAATAAATGTACAATACCAATAGTAGATTATTTCAACGTGGTAGAAGTTACAAGCAAACCACAAGAGTAGAGAACAGTCAGTTTCATCTCAGAATTCAGAGCAATACAATACAATACAATAGCAGAGTTGGAAGGGACCTTGGAGGTCTTCTAGTCCAACCCCCTGCCTAGGCAGGAAACCCTATACCATTTTAGATAAATGCTTATTCAACATCTTCTTAAAGATTTCCAGTGTTGGGGCATTCACAACTTCTGGAGGCAAGCTGTTCCACTGATTAATTGTTCTAACTGTCAGGAAATTTCTTCTCAGTTCCAAGTGGCTTCTCTCCTTGATTAGTTTCCACCCATTGCTTCTTGTTCTACCTTTAGGTGCTTTGGAATAGCTCGATTCCCTCTTCTTTTTGGCAACCCCTGAGATATTGGAACAGTCCTATCATGTCTCCCCTAGTCCTTCTTTTCATTAAACTTGACATACCCAGTTCCTGCAACCGTTCTTCATATGTTTTAGTCTCCAGTCCCCTAATCATCTTTGTTGCTCTTCTCTAAACTCTTTCTAGAGTCTATATTGTGGTGACCAAAACTGAATGCAGAATTCCAAGTGTGGCCTTACCAAGGCATTATAAAGTGGTATTAACACTTCACGTGATCTTGATTCTATTTCTCTGTTTATGTAGCCTAGAACTGTGTTGGCTTTTTTGGCAGCTGCTGCACACCGCTGGCTCATACTGTATTTAAATGCTTGTCCACTAGAACTCCAAGATCCCTCTCACAGTTACTACTATTGAGCAAGGTACCACCTATACTGTACCTGTGCATTTCATTTTCTTGCCTTACTCTTTTCATCATTCAATTTCATTTTATTAGATAGTGACCAATGTTCAAGTTTGTCAAGATCCTTCTGTATCTTAAGCCTATCTTCTGGAGTGTTGGCTATTCCTGCCAGCTTTGTGTCATCTGCAAATTTGATGAGTTCCTCATTTATTCCCTCTTCCAAATCATTGATTAAGATGTTTAAGAGTACTGGGCCTAAATCAGAGCCTTGGGGTACTCCACTGCATACTTCCCTCCATGTAGATGCAGTTCCATTGAGGACTACACGTTGAGTGTGGTTGGCCAGCCAGTTACGAATCCATCTGGTAGTGAAGCTGTCTAACCCACATTCTTCTAATTTATCTAGTAATAGGTTATAGTCTACCTTATCAAATGCCTTACTGAAATCCAAGTAAACTATATCGATGGCATTCCTCTGGTCCACTAATTTTGTCAAAGAATGCAATAAGATTAGTCTGGCATGATCTGTTTTTGATAAACCAAAGTTAGCTTTTGGCTATTACTTTGTTTACTTCTAGGTGTTTGCTAATTCATTGCTTGATTATCTTTTCCAGAATCTTTCCTGGTATTGAGGTCAGGCTGATAGGTCTGTAGTTTCCTGGATCTGTTTTTCCCCCTTTTTTGAAGATGGGAACCACATCAGCTCTTTTCCAGTCCTCTGGTAGTTCCCCAGTGCTCCAGGATCTCTGAAAGATATAGTTCAGTGGTTCTGAGATCTCGTCTGCCAGTTTCTTCAAAACCCTGGCATGTAATCCATCCAGTCCTAGTGATTTGAATTCATAGATAGAGCAGACAGACAAGTCCAGACTACTTTTATTTCTCAGCACAGAACTCAGATCTGTTTAAGCTCCCATTGTCTGACTTAGTTGCTACGCCTATCATTGGCTGACCTTGTTAATATGTCTCTCCCAGTCATGAATATTCTAACATTATATACTCTTTCAGACAAATGGTGTCCAATCTCTTCTTAAAAACCTCCAATGATGGAGCACTTCCAACTCCTGAAGGCAAGCCATTTCACTCATTAATTTTTCTATCTATGAAGAAATTTCTCCTTATTTCTGGATTGGTTCATAAGTCACTTTTTTCAGTGTTGTCATAACTTTGAACAGTCACTAAATAAGTGGTTGTAAGTCAAGGACAACCTGTATGCACCTTCTTTTGGGTAGTATTAGCCAGATGTGGGTTGCTCTTTGTTTGGCCCAGATTCTGTGCATGTGCAGAAACGTCATGCGTGCGCGCATACACAAGCAAAACGGTAGTAAAAAAAATGGAAATCCACCACTGTTATTAGCATCCCATTTTTTCCATAGTGGGAGTGGAGAACAGCTTCAGATGGAGCATCTTAACTAACCTCAAAGACCACATTTCTATATTGGTGTTAAAAGCTGTAATAACTACCTACTTCAAAAGCTTGTCCATGCAATTCTTAATGGAATACAACTTCTGCAAGGAGTGACAAAGGTTCTGTCTTATGTTCGGTTGTCTGCAGATCTGGAACAAGTGTTATTTAACCCTTTTGGCTGCGAATAGGAATGAGCTGTGTAATGAACAGTATATTCATCTGTTGAGCAGACCTCCATGATACTGAGAGGAGAACAGGGGTGGATTCTGGCAGACACTACTGCTGGTTCGCCCCACTTTGAGGGCATGGCAGATCTGGGTTGCTGTCAGTTTCAGCGACCCAGGCCACCAAACTACTACTGGTTCAGCCAAACCGGTCCGAAGCGGTAGGAACCCACCAGTGGGGGAGAACATGAGACCAGAACTGCCACAGAACTCAGTCAGGTAGTGAAACTACCAAAGAATTGGAAGTGAAGGAATTCTCCCTTAAACTCAAGCAGTTGGAGGACTGAGCATGACATTAGAGACATGGAAAGAAGCTCCAGAAAGCAAGGCAGGGAACCTAGAAATACCACATGTTTTAATTATTTGCTTAGATCCCCGCTGTGGTAATTCTTTGTTAAGCCTCCCTCACATCTGTTCACAGTATGTTTCTCCTCCCGCCCTTCTCTTTGTGAAACCAGACTAGATAGATGTGATTGTTTTCAATCAGTAGTAATGGGTCAATTTTTTCTCACCTTGACTGCTGTAATGGAAATGTGGATTGGAGTCTCGTTTTTTTTTTTTTTTTAATAGAATAAGGTGATGGCCTTTGGAGTAAATCAGGATGATGCAAAAGTAATAAGCGGTGTGCAATGAGGTCACAATGGAAACATATCTTACATACTTTCATCCTGACATCTGAAGCAACTACAAATTATTACATATAGCTAATGACATCATAGGTTATATAATAACAATTTGCCCTTTTGGCCTATATCATCTTGTGGCACCATTAATGTAGGAGGTTAAAAAAAAAAGACAGCTATAAACATGTGATCAAAGTTCCATCCCCTTTTTAACCTGATGCATGTAAAAACTCCAATCATTTGGTTGGTGGCTGCCATATTGACCTTGTTGCTATCCTGCTGTAGACATCCATACACAAATGAGTGTAAAGTCCCAATGGTGGGACAAGTCATCATCAGCCTCATGAATGTCACAATTATGTATTTATTATTGCAACTGAAGTATCTGAGCCGAGGTGGCGCAGTGGTTAAATGCAGCACTGCAGGCTACTTCAGCTGACTGCAGTTCAGCAGTTCGGCTGTTCAAATCTCACCGGCTCAAGGTTGACTCAGCCTTCCATCCTTCCGAGGTGGGTAAAATGAGGACCCGGATTGTTGTTGGGGGCGATATGCTGACTCTGTAAACCGCTTAGAGAGGGCTGAAAGCCCTATGAAGCGGTATATAAGTCTAACTGCTATTGCTATTGCTATCTTTATGATGATGCATTTTATCTACACATGAAGAAATGCTCTTCACAATAGCAGACACTATTTGTGAAAAGATGTGTTTCCATATGAAATTGAGAGAATGGAAACAGCATATTCTTTTGAATTATATACCTAGTATATGGAATTTGACAACTGGACAACATAAATGGATTTTCCAGAGGTAGCCTTTGACTTGCAACCAGTCACTTGTTGACCATTCAAAGTTACAACAGACTTCAAAAAAGCTACTTAAAACCCATCTTCAAAGTTACGACTGCTAAAGAACCCGCCTCTGATCACATGATCACATTTTAGGTGTTTGGCCGCTCGCTCGCATTTACAACCAGTTCCAACATCCCACAGTCATATGACCATAATTTATTACTTTTTTTGACATTTTCCACAATGACTTATTATAAAAATTGTTGGAAAATCGAGTCTGGTCACATGGTGTCCTGCTTAATGACTGCAATGCTTAATGAGCAAAATTCTGGTTCTAAGTCAAGGACTATCTGTACTATTAGCAAAAGACAGATATTGCAACATTGGAAAGATAAATGTATGACCCCATTTACTTAATGAATTGAGGAGTTGATTACACTTGCCACTTATGAGCAAATTGCCTATAAACATAGATTTTATGGGGATAAGTATAATGAAATATGGGACAAGTTTATACAAAATATAGTAGGTTAAAATATGATAGTTATATGAATATATTAGAATATATGTTTGTGTGTGTGTATGTATACACACACACACACACACACACACACTGATCTTGTTGTATTCGGGTCTTTTCCCATGTAAGATTGAGATTGTCTTGGCAACGTTTCGGCAAGGTCTCACTCACCATCTTCAGGCTGGGTTTTGGGCTTAAAGCGTGGTCAGAGCTGCCGTCTTTCTATAAATCTTGGTGTGTTTTTGTGGAGTGCTGGCTTTGTTTCAGTAAGTGAAATGATTGGTTGTGTGGCTGTATCATGCTTGGTAGATTGGTGCTGATTGGTGCTGGCTGTGTGTCCATTGTTGTTTTGTGTTGTAATGGCCTGGGAGGTGGGTGGGGTTCATTTGTTGACTAGGGCTGGTTTCCAGATGTCTGGTAGGCAGGAGGTATAGTCACGTTTAGAGCCAAGGTGGCGCAGTGGTTAAATGCAGCACTGCAGGCTACTGCTAGATCAGCAGGTCAGCGGTTCAAATCTCACCGGCTCAGGGTTGACTCAGCCTTCCATCCTTCCGAGGTGGGTAAAATGAGGACCCAGATTGTTGGGGGCAATATGCTGACTCTCTGTAAACCACTTAGAGAGGCCTGAAAGGCCTATGAAGCGGTATATAAGTCTACTGCTGCTATTATTCATCTTGTGGTGGTGTTTCTCTATTTCGATAGCTTCCATAATTATTCTCTTGTTGAAGTATTCAGTTTTGGAGATTAATTTGGTTCCTTCAAAATTAATTTCATGTCCTGTAGATTTAAGGTGCTAGAAAAGGGAGAAAGTTTTTTTTCTTTTTTCTTACTGCATTCTTGTATTCTGCGATGCGTGTATTTATTCTCCTGTTTGTTTGTTCTATGTATATTGCAGGGCAGATTTTACACACACACACACACACATGTACATACATGACCATGCAGAAATACTTATACAATGTTTGTATTAGGCAATTATATGTAAAATTGTAATTATTATTGTAATAGTATATTCTATATTTTATTTTTTGTTGCATTTTTTCATGTTTAAGCACTTACAGGACACTTTTTATAATGTACACTTTCATATTCATTTTACTTTTTCTGTTATTATTTTAAAAGTAATAAAATAAATTTTAAAAAACCATTGCTTTAGCTTTGTAACAGCCACGATTGGGTATTACAATATATTCTGCTATTGACTGAGTAGGGCAAGAGCTGATTATATTATTTAGACTACCATCTTACACACGTGTCCATCCTTACGTTCACAGTCAAAAGAACCCTGATCAGATAAGCCACAGCCACACTCAAAAATATTAGTTGACCAATTTTTTTATTTTTTTTTGCTAGGAGACCAAAATGTGGTTTCACTCTACAGGCAAAAGCAGCCATTTTCTTTTGGTGGGGTAGCTAACATAGCAACTATTTAAATTAGATTAAGATCTTCCCCACCACCCAGTTAGAGAATGTTTTGCAGAGCCAAGGCTGTTTTCCATTGTTGAGATCTGGATCTCATTGTGATGCCCTGGAAGGAAAGATTTCCCTAGAGATAACAAGAAATAGTTTGCTTTCAAGTCTCTCCATCCATTATGTTTTTTTTCTCCATTTTTATTACTTTAATTTATGACCTCAAGAGTATGTGGCTTCTTATGATCAGGAGAAAAAATGGGAGGTGGGTTATAATTTTCTCCAAGAACAATTTCCAGGTGCCTTCCTTATGCAGAATATAAAAACCACCCTCTTTTATGAGCTCATTATTTCAAGGTGGTGATAGTTATGAGAAAAATTAGAACTATTTCAACTAAAGGCTTCCACTGCACGTTGGGTTAATGTGAGCTGTGCAAATTCAACTTTATTTATAATTTCTAATTATCAAAATATGCATGATTCTCTTTAAGAATATACTAAATATAAATTTACAATGATTTCAGAATTATTTTCCATACGTATCTGATGGGACAATTTATCGCAGCCAACTCGCTGCAGTCAACTCACTGCAATCAACTCACTGTGGTACAACTCATTGCGGGACAATTTAACCATTCAATTTAATCCTTTAAAATAAATGAAAAATTATTTTAGTTTTTGTTGTTCACATTTCATTCTGTCCCTCCTTTTCCATCCTTTCTTTAATGATTCCATACCACTATTTCTTTGATTTTGGTGTAACTCTTGTCCTTAGTGACTTGTCCTGTGGTAAGTTGGCCATGGCAAGTTGGCTGTGGCAAGTTGGCAATGACAAATTGTTGTCAACCCATCTGAATGTGCTTTATACAAATATGTGGATGTCTTTAGGCAACTGCAGTTAGCAACAGTGATGGGTAAAATATCATCACTACAGGATGATCAGTTCAGGCCCTGTTCTTACACAGATGTTTTCCAATTGCACAATTGTTTTCCAGCCATAAGCACATAAGACAAATAAGTCATGGGTGCAAAGAATTAGAATAACATTAGAATAAAAACCATTTCAGACAAATGGTTATCCAACCTCTTCCTAGAAACCTCCACTATTGGAGTGCCCACAACTTCTGGAGGCAAGTTGTTCCACTGATTAATTGTTCTAACAGCCAGGAAATTCCATTCTCTCCTTGATTGTTTCCATCATTGCTTCTTATCCTGCCTTCAAGTGTTTTGGAGAATTGGTTGATCCCCTCTTCCTCAAATATTGGAACACTTCTACCATATTACCTCTTGGGCCCTCTTGTCATTAGACTAGATATACCTAATTCCTGCAATCCTTCTTCATATGTTTTAGCCTCCAGTCCCCTAATCATCTTCATTTCTCTCCACTTTTTCTCAACATCTTTTTATATTGTGACCCCCAAAATTGGATGCAATGTTCCTAGTGTGGTTTTACCAAGGCATTTTAAAGTGATACTAATACTTTGCATGATCTTGATCCTATCCTGTGGTGGGGCAGTGGTTAGAATGCAGTACTGCAGGCTACTTCTGCTGACTGCCAGCTGTCTACAATTTGGCAGTTCGAATTTCATCAGGCTCAAGGTTGACTCAGCCTTCCAGAGTGGGTAAAAATGAGGACCCAGATTGTTGTGGGCAATATGCTGACTCTGTAAATTGCTTAGAGAGGGCTATAAAGCACTGTGAAGCATATATAAGTCTAAATGTTATTGCTATCCCTGTTAATCCACCCAGGATTGCATTGGTTTTTTTGTGGTTGCAGCACCACTGCTGCTCATATTTAAGTGGTTGTCACTAGACTCCTAGATCCCTCTCATAGTTAATTACTATTGAGCCAGGGGCTACCTATTCTGTTATGCATTTGATTTTTCTTTCATAAGTGTAACACCTTACTTTTCTCACCATTGAATTTTTTTGAAAGGAGATGGACAATTTCAAATGGAAGGCTACTGGGTTGATTTGATTTGTGACAGTGAATGGCCAATACATTTCAAACATAGGAGAACCTTTTAATTGTCTGATGACAACACTGTAAAGCTATTGAAAGAAGAACCTCTAAAGTTTTCTGATGTCAAAATTTTAGTCATTTGTTTGTGAGGCGACCCACCTTCCTACAGGTGCAACACTTTTCAGGTAACTCTGAGGAAACTTAGTGGTAGACACACTATCCGACAACTTGCCTTCATTGTTTCATTTGCACAAAAGGCTCAGTTTGGTTGGCGTCTGAAGAGGCAGGGAGGGGAAAGATTTACAACAGATCGCTGAACTTATTTCCTCCATGCTTCAGCTCCATCAATCTGCTATCAGTTACTACACAGTGTTAAAATAACTGTGCCAAATTCTGTTTTATCAATTCATCAGAAAGTTCTTCCCCAAATTGATTGATCTGGGCAAAATCATTCCAATGCACATCTTTAGAACACACCTGGAAGTCAATGATGTGTTCATAAACTTGGCATATTCCTAGTCCTAGCATTCAGATCTTGTGATGCACAATTGTTCTTCTGCCAGGTTGTCAAATACAGTTCTAAATCTTTGTATGGCATTTTGATAGCTGCGCTCATGCCAGCTTTCTAAGCTACTTCAAGAAAATGTGGTGCAGATTGAGACAGTTTGGCAACAGTTTGCAAGATACTCAGTCTGGATTGTGGGTCATCATATCTTCCCATTGGATAATTCTCATCCTGCTGTACTCTTTCATTGTCCTGTTCTAGGAAAGCAATGGCCAATCACTTTCCCTTCTGTAGGTGGGTTTTCCTACAGACCTGACACATTCTTCAACTCCTCTTTCTTTCTTTCTTTCTTTCTTTCTTTCTTTCTTTCTTTCTTTCTTTCTTTCTTTCTTCCTTCCTTCCTTCTTTCTTTCTTTCTTTCTTTCTTTCTTTCTTTCTTTCTCTTTCTTTCTTTCTCTCTCTCTCCCCCTCTATGTCTCCTTCCTTCCTTCCCTCCCTCCCTCCCTCTCCCTCTCTTTATTTCCCACCTTTATTATTTTTATAAATAACCCAAGGTGGTGGAAACAAACAGTACTTTTCCCTTCTCCTATTTTACCAGAACAACAATTCCACAAGGTGGGTTGGACTGAGAGAGTGTGACTGGTACAAAGTCACCCAAATGGCTTTCATGCCTAAGGCAGACTGTTGAAGCATAATTCTACAAACTGTGTTAGGAACAAATACTGAAAAATATGAGAAACAAATCTTCCAGTTCCCCTTTCTTTTGAGGCCACTGATTGTAAAAAACCCTATTATAATCTAAAATTGGAAGAAGTTTCCTTTTCTTGATAGAGGGCTTTACCCTACTCAATATTAAAACAAATGTGCTCAACAAAATACGTTTTCTTTCATGCTATTAACATTCCTTTCATCTTATCCTCAGTCCGTGAATGAGGCAGTTTTGAATAATCCTTACCAGAACTGAGCAGCAAGTAGCTCAGTTCTTATCCAAAGCAGCCTCAAAATATGTGAAATCTTTAAAATAGTTATCCACAACTTTAATAGGAAGTTAGGATCATGCACATCTTGAAACAGAAAAAGTAGGAGCCAGCTAGAGATCAGCAGAGGAAAAAGGAAATGCCAAGCTAATATTATCTTCTGTTGGTTCAAGGACAGATGGGTTCAACTACTAATGGGTCCTTAAACCTCACTCATAAGGTCACTATGAATTCTAAACTGAAATTGGGCAAGAAAATCATCTTGCTTCTCACATCCCAAAAGGGAAAGTCTTCATTTAAATTTCAGGGTAACAAAGCGCGAGAAGATAAATTATCATTATACTTGTATTTAAAACTTTTTTTCACTTCATACACATGAATAGATTTTATCCAGTGCTTTCATGCCTTTGATCCAAAAGTTCCTAATAGCTAAAAAGTAGTTAACAAGCAATTTCAGAAAATGATTAAATACTCTGTGTGTGACCATAAAGGTGCTGACCGTAGTTTGATTGAAGATTATCTTGCAGTCTCCTCCTGAGGACCAACTGTCTGGAGCACTTGTGGGCAATCTCCAAACCTCTCCTTGTCCAGAGAGGAATTGTGAAGAGCCAGTCCACTCAATGGTTTTTCATTCTGTTGTGGTCATTGGTTCTGCTTTTAGCAGAGCTGTCTCCCGTTTACTATTTCTGCCCCAGAAGTCCCCACACTAACTAATAAATATCCTGAAACTGCAGGCATTGGCAATTAATATACGATGTTCTCAGTACTGCAAAACAGTCTTTAAGATTTTGGTGAATAAAGAAAATTACAAAAGCTGCAATGCTAAAACATAGTTTATCAGCAATCTGATATAATTAATGGAAGAAAAGAAAGAATGTGAATGACTATGAGAAATGATAGTAAAACTTCTCTAGGAAAGTGTATTAAAAATAGGCTATTCTCCCAACAGAATGAACAGGAAGAGGTTTAAGGAAAGAGGATGCGAAAACTGCTTGAAATAAGGATCACACACCCACACCCACACACACCCACACACACACTTATACACACCGACACCCACACACTCATACACAGAGAGAGAGAGAGAGAGGGAGGGAGGGAGGGAGGGAGAAGGAGAGGGAGACCACTAACAGGGTGCCACTAAAATGTGTGGAGTTATGCTAATTGGAGGTATGCAAAAGGATGGCTGATAGAATGAGGTAATACGAGAGGCTGTGGATGAAAAAAAATGCCTATTA
Organism: Thamnophis sirtalis; assembly: GCF_051295495.1. Lineage (NCBI taxonomy): Eukaryota > Metazoa > Chordata > Lepidosauria > Squamata > Natricidae > Thamnophis > Thamnophis sirtalis. The sequence goes on from NW_028261385.1 coordinate 66,609,578, forward strand.
GAGAAGGACTGCTATTAGAATAAATGCATATTAGAGGATGACAGAAAGATATTGCATAATGTATCCATGGAGAAAAGTTAATAGAGTTAATTGAAGTGCTTAAAGGAAAAAAAAAGGAATGTATGAAGCTGTATATGGTCTTATACACTTCTTACAGAACTGTGGTGTGTAAGGATAGAAGGGTTTGAATAGATACAGTGATTCAGTTGTATTTACCTGCATTTCTTTTGCTTTTCTTCCCTTAATTTGTCTTACACCTTCTTTGCGCATCTTCTATAACATTACTTATTCTGAAAGTTTAATGAGCAGATATTTGTAACTTCCAAGTAAAGGAAAATATTAATTCCGCTTATAAGCTCATGCTATATTAATTACAGCAGAAAAACTATCTATGGAGGGTTTCTTTTTTCTTTTTAGATCTATTTTTCTCTTGCTAATTAGATGGTGACATAGTAATATTATTGCCCTCATTTTCTTTTAGTACTTCTTGCTTCCTTCCCAACTTTTCCCTTTCCCCACCAAAAAAACAAACAAACAAACAAAAAAAAACCCAATAACCACTATCATGGCTTTCTCCTTAGCAAACTGAGTGGATTACACGTCTCCATTTATCTTGCTCTTCCTTCATTTGTTCACTTACCGAGATGAACACATTAATTAGCTTTATTACGTTTGATAAATTGTTACGTATCAATCATGTTTTCTTTCCTTTTCCCTTTTCTTCTCTTTAATTTGCGGTGACACTGCTTGGGATAAAGCATCTCATTAAGTGTTATTGTCCAATGGGAAACCTATGCAGCAGAGCAGAGCAAAATGATTAGACAGATTTCTTTTTTTTTTCTTTTTAAACAGAATTGCAATTTTGTGATGACAAGGGCCCCTGGGGCAAATAAAACAACCACATTATCTTAAATGGGGTTGCAGGGTCTGTGCAAATGACCTCACTGCTGTATTTGCAGCTGTCCCACTTCCCTTAATGACCACTTATCTGTTCCTCCCTGCTGGAGAGAAGGAGCATCACTCTCTCTCCAAAGATGACAAGTTAAATGAATCAGTTTCCATTTTTTTCCTAATCTGGCTGCTGCAAACATAACTCGGGACCACCTCGATGGATAACGGAATTAGATAAAATCTGATATGGGCTTGATTTATGCTTCTTCCAGATGCCATTTTTTTTTACCTTCAGCACAAGCTACTTAGCAATAAGTCCCTCAGCATCCCCAGGTAAGCAAGCAAAATAATTACCAATGCATACAAAACAGGTAACTGACCCCTATTTATTGATTTGTGGCAGTTGTTATAGAAATCCCAACACAAAGCTCACAGTCTGATGCACAGCATGCAGTTAAAGAATTTGAAATTCAATTCCCATAAAAAGAGAGAAAGAGAGAAAGCATGCTTATAAGCAAGACTGGGAGAAAGCATTTACTCTCTCAAAGGTAAAGATTCCCCTCGCGTGTATGTGCTAGTTGTTCCCATCTCTAGGGGGTGGTGCTCATCTCTGTTTCAAAGCTGAAGAGCCAGCACTGTCCGAAGACGTCTCTGTGGTCATGTGGCTGGCATGACTAAATGCCGAAGGTGCACGGAACGCTGTTACCTTCCCACCAAAGGTGGTCCCTATTTTTCTACTTGCATTTTTATGTGCTTTCGAACTGCTAGGTTGGCAGAAGCTGGGATAAGTAATGGGAACTCACTCCGTTATGCAGCACTAGGGCTTTGAACCGCTGAACTGCTGACCTTTCTGATCGACAAGCTCATCATCTTAGCCACTTAGCCACCGCATCCCTATTACTCCTTTTACTCTCTTATTTTATTCCTCCCTATTTCTCCCTTTTACTCTCTTACTCCTGTTCAGACAGTGCTGTGTGGTTCTGTTAGGAGGGTTTCTCCTCAATCTGGCAGGGGCAAAAAACCTCTCTCATTATAACATGGGAATCAAACTTGCGGCGTCACATTGCCGTCACATGATGTTTATTCCCCTTCTTGAAGCTGGGGTGGTTGTGGCCTACACGTGATGCACCTGGCCAACAGGCTGCCAGTTTGACACCCCTGCTTTATAAACTTTGGGTGGCTGCATGCCATTTTTTTATGGGAAATGCTGGACCAGACAGAGCAACGCTGTATAGCAAGTACTGACATATGTTTGTCCATCAACTTTGTGGGTAGGATGTCTTCGCATTAAATCTGTTGTAGGGTTTACACAATTGTTGCTTAAGTTTCACATCTCAAAATGGTAGGACATGGCTGCTACAATTCTATGATGTGGTCATATGGGTAAGCAGGGCACTGGAAAGAAGAATCTGGTGATCCCATGCAAACACAGGCTGCCAGCTGCAAAGTCCTTTAACCACACAAATGTTGTAAAATATTTTGCTCTATTTTGAAATTGTAAAAGGAGGGTGCACGAAGCCTTCTTTATTGGTGGTATAGCCTTACTTCTTAAGAGTCGTTGAAATGCAGCAATGTTGGTTGCAAGTGGTGAAAACTTGTGGAGATAGGTTTGGGTGAGATTCTTGAGTTTGGTTAAAAGAAAAGAGAGCAAGAAAAATACAGGCAGTCCTCGACTTATAACAATTCATTTAGTGACCATTCAAAGTTAAAATGGCACTGGAAAAAATGACTTATGACATTTTTCACACTTATGAGCTTTGTAGCATTTCCATGATCATGTGATTAAAATTCAGATGCTTGGCAACTGGTTCGTACTTATGACTATTGCTTTGTCCCAGGGTTATGTGATTACGTTTTGCAGCTTTCTGACAAGCAAAATCAATGTGGAAGCTAGATTCACTTAATAACTGCACGACTGCGTTATCAACTGCTGTGATTGATTTAACAACTGTGGCATGAAAAGTTGTAAAATGGGGCAAAACTCACTTAACAAATGTCTCACTTAAGAACAGATATTTTGGGCTCAATTCTATTAATAAGTCATTCCTAACTGTAATTAGGCTATCTTATGATGGTTGTATCTTGGTTTGGTTTGTTTGTCTCTTGGAAAACCTATATGCAGGTCAAGAAGCAACAGTGGGAACTGGACACAGAATCACTGATTGGTTCAAAATTGAGAAATTAGTTCATCAAGGCTGTATACTGTCACCCTGCCTATTTAACTTATATGCAGATCATATCATGAGAAAGGCGGAGCTAGATGAATCACCAGTTGGAATTAAGATTGTCGAGAGAAATATCAACAACTTCAGATATGCAGAAGGTGCCATTCTAATGATAGAAAGTGAAGAGGAACTAAAGAGCCTCTTGATGCAGGTGAAAGAAGAGAGTTCAAAAGTTGGTTTGAAACTCATCATTAAGAAAACTAAGATCATGGCATCTGGCCCTCTCAATTCCTGGAAAATAGATGGGGATGAAATGGTGGTAATGACAGATTTTATTTTCCTGGGTTCCAAGATCATCAAAGATGGGGACTAAAGCTAATAAATTAAAAGATGTTTGCTCCCGGGAAGGAAAGCTATGGCAAATCTAGACAGCATACTAAAAAGCAGAGACATAACCCTGCCAACAAAAGTGTGTATACTCAAGGCTATGGTTTTCCCAGTTGCAATGGCTGTGAAAGTTGGACCATAATAAAGGCTGAGTGCCAAAGAATTGAGGCCTTTGAACTATGATGCTGGAGAAGACTTCTGCGAGTCCCTTGGATTACAAGGCTATCAAACCAGTCAGTCCTAGAGGACATCAACCCTGACTACTCTTTAGAAGGCCAGATCCTGAAGATGAAACTCAAATACTTGGCCACCTAATGAGAAGGAAGGAATCACTGGAGAAGAACCTAATGCTGGGAAAGATTGAGGGCAAAAGAAGAATGGGGTGACAGAGAATGAGGCGGCTGGATGGAGTCACTGAAGCAGTAGGTGTGAGCTTAAATGGACTCCAGAGAATGGTAGAGGACAAGAAGGCCTGGAGGAACATTGTCCATGGGGTCACAATGGGCCAGACACAACTTCGCAACTAACAACAAATGATGGTTCAGAATTTGGAAAGAAGGGAAAATTCCTTGTCCTGATTTTAGAAGGGAGTCCTGCTAACACTTTACTGCTCCATGAAAATTAAACAATTTGAAATTCGGTCCCCATAAAAAAGAAAAGTCAGGAATTCTGAGTACTGTATTCCATATAACATAAATATGATGTTATATTTATACTGTTATATATAGTTGTATAGTCACAAATTTATTATAGAATACTGTGGAATTAAATAGTTGAACAGACTTTGGAAATTCAGCAAGGCATATGTTTTTGTTGTGGTTATAGTTGTTGTTGTTGTTGTTGTTGTTGTTATTATTATTATTATTATTATTATTATTATTATTATTATTATTTCATAATCTGATTATTTAGCATCCAAATGTTCTGTTTTATGCTTTGACCCCACACCAGTCTTCCAATGCTATTATTCTGTCTAATCCTCTGCTCAAGCAGGAGACTCTATACAATTCTAGACAAATAGTATATCTTCTTAGAATCCTCCAGTGATGAAGCAGCCATAATTTCTGGAATCAAGCCATTCCATTGATTAATTAATTGTTCTATCAATAAATTTGTCAGTTCTAGGTTGGATCTATTTTTGATACATTTCCATCTGTTATTTCTTTCCCCCCTCAAGTGCTTTGGAGAACAGGTTGTTCCCCTCTTCTTTGTGACAGCCTCTCAAATAATGGACGACTGCTTCTATGTCACTCCTAGTCCTTCTCTTCGTTAGACTAGCGATTTCTAGTTCATGCTACCATTTATCACCTGTTTGAGCCTACAGACCCCTAATCATCTTTGTTGTTCTTCGCTGCACTCTTTCTAAAGTCTGTATAGACTCTTAGTTTCTAGAGTTAATATGTCCTCCCTGCATGCTAATGTTTACAGCTTCCTTCTCTAATGTTCAGTTTTTCAGGAAGCACACTGCTTCTGCCACTACTTTTGCTATTTTTAAGAAAGGTGTTTTACTAATATACTGCAACTGTACAATAGACACACCAGTGCAACAACTACTCAGTATTTTCTTATCATTAGAAAAAAAAACATGTCTGTGCATCAAAGTTATCTCATTAAAAATAATAGGACACATATCTTTGATCTAGTTACAAGAGTTAGGCTATCTTACACCATCTTAGGCCTCACGTATCACTCTTAAACAATGAGACTGTATTTTCCAGCATGGTTAAATTATGCCTGCCTGATGCATCTGAAATAGAAGAAGTACTCCCTATTATCGGGGGATAAAATGAAAACAAAGGTAGTGGCTGTGATGCTGTGACTAAAGCTCCACCAATTTTGTATGTGCATCTGAAGGGATGTTTTTTTTTTTTAAAAGTCAAAACATCCCTAGAGGCAGTCCAAATAAAGCCCTACTGCTCTCTCTCTCTCTCTCTCTCTCTCTCTCTCTCTCTCTCTCTCTCTCTCTCTCTCTCTCTCTCTCTCTCTCTCTCTCTCTCTCTCTCTCTCTCTCTCTCTCTCTCTCTCTCTCTCCACACACAAAACATTTACAAAAAAGGTAGTGTTTGATTGCATTGTCACCTCATACACTCTTTTCCCCCTTCCCTCTCCCTCCCCCCACCCCCACCCTCCTACTGCTGCAAAGAGATATCCTGTAAAACATCCTTGTAGAGCTTCAATCAGGCCACATTTACCTCACTTTTTCTGCTTCTTTACTCCTTTTGGACTGGGAAAAAAGCAAAAACAAAATACCACAATGTTACCATTGCCCTGTCCTTTGGGCTAGAAGGAGAAAGTGACAGAACATTTGTCAATTTCACCTGGTGAAAAAACACACATATTTCATTGCCTCACTGTTCAGTCAACGAATTTGAAAAAAAGAAAATGGCTCCACCATTTAACTATTTTATAAATAAACCTGTTTAAAAAATACTGTCTGGCTTCCATTGGTGCCCTTGTTAAAAAAATGGCAGACAATATGTCAGGCTCATCTAATACCTTCACTCAATGCTAATAGAAAAGAGACATTTTCAAAGTCTTGTGGAAGGCCAACAGGATTGAAAGAGGAATGCTGTTCCATAGCCCAGGTGTCATGACTAAGAAGGGGCACCTGGGTTCCATCATGCACTATTGTTTTATAGAGGAGACCCAGAGAACATCCTGTTGGATTTTGTGGAATAACAGAAATAGTCAGTACCTTGAATGATATCCATAAGCCTACTGGGACTATGTGAGCCTTTAATCTCTAGTGAGGGAGCAGAGAGAAGGAGGGAAACCTGAGGCATCTCTATTCCACGGAACACCTCTCTGATGTGAACAAAATATCAAATCAAGCATGTGACTATCATACATTGGCTCTGCGACCAAGAGAGATGGACCCATAGTTTTTAAGGTTTCAATAAACTCTTGAACTGTTCCAGACAAACCAGTCCTAAAACAGATATTGAATTCCACCAATTCCACCATAAAGTGGAATCCCTAGAGTAGGGGAAAGAGGTCAAAACAAGCAAAATGACAGTCCAAGCAATGAAATTACATGCATGGAATGTCAACACATGGTTAAAAAGTGATGGGGTTTTGATCATAATATGCACCTGCCATTTCCCCTGTTTTGACTACTGCCTGGTGACACCATGGCCTAGATTCTCCAGCACCAAATCTAAATCATCTCTATCAGTTGAAACAGTTTCATCAGTGGAAGAGGATGATCTTATGAAACATAGCTGCATGCCTTCCCAATCTCTATGCCCCAACCTTTCTGCAACAGTATTTGAAGTTAGAAGAAGCTGGGCTCAAGTCAATTGCTATCAAGTTAGCTTTTCCATCATCTGACCTGGATCCTTTGATGTGGGTAACTATGGACTCAAGATTGAGGTGGGTTCTCAACTACCTAAAGTCCTCTTGGAAGCAAATTACCTTATTCTATTTATTTCATTTGATTTATATAGCCACCCATATCACTTTTATGCAATTCTAGGCAGCTTAAGGCAGGTTATAGGATAAAACTGTCTGGGTTGTCCTGATGGATAAATTTTATTGGTGACCAGCCAGTTAACAGGGTCCCCAACCTCACTTTCAAATCTGATATAAATGCACTGAAAGGTCTTCAAAATATCTGGAGGCCATTGTCAACTGGACCCTTCTATTTATGCAATACACTTGAAAGACGTTTGATCTACTCAAAGTCTGAAGGTAAGACATGCAAATTTCAAGAGTTGGTTTCCAAAATCAACAGATGGATTAAGATTTGTGGCTGAGATTGGCCAGCTACATCTAATAAGGACTTTTCACATGTAGTACTGAGCGAATTCTGATCCATATCAGATTCCATTTTTCACTTTTTACGAGTGTATCACAATGACCTAAGCGTTCTTCTGGCTGGCTTTTGCAGAGGATGTTTACTGCCCAGGAAGCATGAATAGTTGTGGTTGCATTACATGGCAACTGCAGGGGGTTAAAGGAATATTTTTTCACATGTGCAATAGTTATAGCTATCATAGCAGAACTTCTGTTCCAGTGTGTTGTGGGAAGAACTTGCAAATAGCGTGTGAGTCTGTAAAATCATATCACACTATTCACTATGTTCTCCACATCAAAAGCCATCATGGCAATTACATAATTCAGTATACAATTGCTCAGACTGTAGAGCAGAAACTCATGGCATACCACATTTAATATGAAACAAGTGGGGAAATATCATTTCAGTATGTAATTGAATCCTCTTTTGTACCACAGAGGTCATATTTAGACATTGGTTTGACCTAATTTAAATAGATGAGAATGTTTGTTTTCATCTGTATGAAAGTTAGATTGGGGATCACTCATCAGCTTTGCAATCAAGCATTCTACAGTTGTGCTGGGTTATCACTTTACTATACCCATTAGCATCTTCGGAGTCCATATTAGCCCACAATGGCTCTTATTAATCCTTGTCTTTCAAGATTTGGGACTACAGAATATAGTGTTGATTGAGCAATGTGGAAAACAAATTTTACTTAAACCGGCTACATTTTCAGCTCCATATTCTGCTAGAACAGGGGTGGGCATCTATAGCCACTTTACAACCTGTGAACTCCCAGAATCACTGACTCAGGAATTCTGGGAGCTAAAGTCCACAGGCCACCCTTATGTTACAAGCTGACTGAAATCATATAATTATATCTTAGTGTTGTTTTTTTCAATGATGAATTGAAAATTATGATGCTACATATTAGATTGCTGATCTATTCTACATAAGTGTAATGTTTGAAGCCCAAAATTATTTGGTGTTATCGTCTATCCCAGGAGTGTCAAACCTCTCAGTCCACTGGCACAGGCCATGCCTACCACAGCTCCATGAAGGGAAGATACGTGACAGCAACATGATGCTGCGACTTTGACACTCGTGCTCTGTCCATTGTTCCAAAATTGATATTTAGTTAATTGGCAGTTCCGTTGTACCTTTGAACTAGCATCAGTATAAGCATCAGGTTACTCCTATGATAAATTACTTTGTATTCATGTATTACTTTTCACTGCAACCTCATGTTTCAATGGACATAAAGTCATTCTTCTGCTGTATAAATGAAATATAATCATTTTAATGGCTATCAGGCTGGTCTTGCCTTACTTACATATCAAGATGAACTGTTGGGTAACTAGTGGAGCAGAGGCAGCATTGGAGCTGCTGAGGCCTCAAGGCTTTCAAGGTGCTTGGCAGCACATTTTTCAGAGTGGGATCCTTCCGGGCAGCAGCCTTGAATTTAATGGGGTTTTTTTTAATAAAAAAAATGCCAGTGAGCTGCACAAGGTTGCAGGGTAGTCCACATGTTGTTCTACAGGGTGCAAAGGATTATTGATCTACCTGAAAGATTTGCCTTTATCCAGGCCTCAATCTGATTCAAGGTGGCTTGAACTTCTCAACTTCTCAACTTTCTACACTGACACCTTGGTTTGAAGTATTAGAACAAGCGATTTCAATTGAGGCGGGCACCTTGCTCTCAGCTGTCATCAAAAAGAAGATCTGAGTTCATCTGGACCACTGGTTTGGAAGAAGTAATTGAAACTGCATGAAATCCAAGTGTCCCCTCAAAGCTCTAAAGAAATTGCTTATCAAATTTGGCAACTTTGCGATTTATGGACTTCAATTCCCAGAATTCCCCAACCAACATGCGCCCTGGCAATTCTGGGAATTGAAGTCTACACATCTTAAAGTTCCCAAGTCTGCAAAACACAGGTCTAAAGAAAGCTTTTCCTCCCTGTCCCCTTCCCTCTTCCCACCCCACCTTATTTATATTTTTTGGCTGGTCAGATGCATTCATTTCCAGATCAAAACCACTTCCTGTTTCATTTTTAAAGAATGGCCTTGGGCCCCATTTAGGCCACTGAACACTGTTTAAAATAATAGTAATGGCAGAGGCTAGTATTTTGCAGCAGGCCTACTTGGTTATTTCTTGAATTGCAATATTAATTTGTCAAAGGCAATGCATAGCTCCCAGCAATTCCAAAAGAGATTAGTGTTTCCAACCTCAAACTGTTCAAGGCTTTGAAAATTAAGGCCAATGCCAAGCTGGAACCCTGGAAAAACTGTGGGTTACCTGTGCTGACATTTCTGTTTAGGGGAATGATATGAGAATCCTAAGACCAGCTCTCCTTGTTAGAATTCCAGAAGAATCCCATTAACAACGGGGAAAACATGCAATGAAGTCCACTAGGCAACATTTCATTAATCCCTTCAATCTGAGGTAGATCCTTAATTTGTTGAAGGCTTTGTTTATCAAGCAAAGGCAGTGAGATATTCATAGTTTACAACAAGATCTGCTTCCAGAATGGTATGATGCCCCACTGATTTTACACAGTAGAATTAGGAGTTGGCTCAAACAAAAAACACATCCCATGTTCTTAAATGGATGGAGACTCGGGTCCAAATCTGGAATGCAGTGTTGTACCTCATTTGCATATCTAATTAATATGCAAATGCTCTTCAGTTTGTGCCCTCATTTGCACTGTGTAAACAACTTCAAATGGCTGCTTTCTCTTTTTGCTAAAACAATGCCCCTTGAAGCCCAAAGAAAAATTAATAGCAGGTAAGAGATTAAGTTTAATGAAGCATAGATAAAGCGGTCATTTACTATAAATTGTGAGGGCTTCTCTAATCTTATTCAGTTCCTCAAAGATATATCAATTTGTTTTGTCACTAAAAATTGGATTCTCTCCCACGCCTTCAAAGCCATTGTTCTTATCCTTATAAATTAACAGGGAGAATATATTTCATTGTTCTTCACCAGATGAATAGAAATAGGATGAAAGAACATGTGAAATCATCAAGATTGCAGAGCCAATTTTTTTAAATGAGAAATTGCTTAACAGCACACTTGAATGCTTGCCCAATTAGGAGGGTTTCAATGAATGTAATTCATGTTTACTTATATGTGAATAAACTGAATTCAGTGGCTCTTACTCCCATATAAATAGATTTATTGTAATTGCATGGAATTTTTGTTTTGATCTGAATTTTGTTTGGATAATAATTTTATGAAGTAGGTCATTTCTCTGTATGACATGTGGGAGAATGAGTTTTGAGAAAATTTGCAAACATTGGCCTGATATTTTGAATTACTCATAGGCTATTAATTTTGTTAATATTCTTGGCTACAAGTAGTTGAGACTGATTTAGATTTGTTCTGAATTAGATTTGGTCTAAAGATAACTTTTGCTTTTGGAATAACCTGGGATACAAATGGAACAGCACAAAGTTTCCACATACCTATCATTATCAGACATCTGAGAAAAAGGAACATGTTCTGTTTTTGGTCTTCATGTCTTCCATCTGGTAGGCATAGGCTTGGTTATTTTTTAAAACAAAATTCTTGTTTTCACAATTGTAGTTATTCAAATGTTCATGTATTTTGACTTCTTAAATTGGTTTCATCTGTGGATTTCTCCTCCCCCTCAACCCAAGTTTCCATGATTCACCTTATTTCCTGATTCCAACAATCAGTTTCAATCCAGCACCCTCAATTCTATGCTCACTCCAGTACAGGAGTGTCAAACACAAGGTCGAATCTGGCCCACGAGGCTGTCCTGGAAATTAGGGCTGGCTTGCATGCTTCGGCCCAGTCTACCCAATGCAAACAGGAAGCATTAGGCCAGCATGACTTTGTGGTCTACCCAATGTAAAGAGGAAACATCGGGCCAGTGTGGCTTTGGTGTGGTCTATCCTGTGCAAGGAGGAAACGTGCCAGCACTTTGGGGAGTAGCGTCAAGGTGGCTATGACCATCCAGTCAGCCACGTCCACCCAATCAGCCATGCCCAGTGAATTGTGTCAAGCTGGCCATGCCCACCCAGTTGGCCACCCCTGCCAGGTCCCTGATGTCAACCATAGCCTTGATGCGGTCCTCAATGAAATTGAGTTTCATACTCCTGTTCTAGTCTGTAGATCCCATGACTCATAATATTTTTACAGTGAAATTTGAAGACCACATTGTCGATTCTATACTATCATTCGGGTATGTTCTTGAAAGTAAAGATTTGCTGAAAAAAATGCAGTGATTGAAAAATCAATCTTTCTGATGTTGAAAAGCTAATTTCACATACATGTAGATCCAAGTATATTCCTTTTGCAGTTTGTTTCTTAACATTTTTGTTGTGGCTCCAAGAAAGCTAAACAGTATGCTCCTCTTCCCCCTCTCCACCAATTTGACCTCCTTTCCAATTTTCCGTGTTCTTCTTTAACTATTCAGATATATGGTAGCCTTACACTCACCAAACATATACTCTAGATCAGTGTTTCTCAACCTTGGCAACTTGAAGATGTCTGGACTTCAACTCCCAGAATTCCCCAGCCAGAATTCTGGGAGTTGAAGTCCAGACATCTTCAAGTTGCCAAGGTTGAGAAACACTGCTCTAGATGCTAAATACAATCCCAAATCCCCCTTCTTCATTGCACGAAGCCATAAGATGGGCTTAATTTTTAATTTGCTTTACATTTTTTATACAAGGATCAATTAGTTCACCATTCCTAGGCCCAGACCTCTAGACTCACTACTTGTCAACTATTAATATAGTTAAAGCACAATACAATTCCCCATCATCGATCCACACATCCCACTTTCTGATGCTTTCCCTCTTGAGAAAATTGCAAAGTACAGTCCTCCATCTCGTAACTTTTCTGTACAGATTCTTCAAGCGTGGAATGGGGGAGAACAAAGCAAGCATGAGCCTGAGTTCCAGCTTGCACATTCACAGGCAACAGAATAAAGCTTTCTTTAGTTTTCCCATCTCAATACAGTGAAGTTTGTTTATTTATACAAGTTTCAGCATATTTTGCTCCACGGAACATAATTACACTTGCATGTTTAAAATTACATAGTTCCTTCCTTCCTCCCTCCCTCCTATAGCTTATTTTAGAAAATGTTTTATGTATTGTTTTGTTCAAGGAATACAACTTTGTAAAATCCTTTGCGTTAACTGGGCCATTAAATTAAAATTATAAACACGATAATTTGTCATATGCTGCTTATAATTGCACAAGTGTTTTTTTTTAACATCACCGTGGTATAAGAACCAAATGAATAGCCCAACCCACTTGTTGGAGAAAGTTTAAGCCTTTTAGTCTTTCTTCTTTTATGGCTTCCCTTCTTTTATTTCCTTTTCAGTCTCTCTCTCTCTTCTCCCTTTCCCTCCCTCCCTCCCTCTCTCTCCCTTTCTTTTTTTGTTCCTGGAACATTCTGTTTCTTTTACGAGCTAACAAGTTTGATGTGGCCCTGTGTCTCCTTCCCTTCCAGGCTTGCAGCTGTTTTGGCAACAGAAGAAAAAAAATCTCCATAACAAATCAAATAAAAGCCCATTCTATAAAGAGGAATTGAAAACAGCAGGCCTCAAAGTGGTCTGCACATGAGATGCCTTGTTCTGGCTTTCAACGCAACTCAAATCAAAAACGCATTATCATAATCTGAAACAGCTCACTACTAACGCAAGACAGATGGTGGGTAATAACCCATGCATCATTAATAAATAAATTCCAGCATTAAAGGCTTTACCAAATATGACAACATTATCTGGGCAAAATGATTGGCCCACTCCCACGCCGACATCATTTTGCTACGTTGTGGGTCTCCCCCATCCTCCCATGGCTTTCTTTTCTACTTCTTAAGTCTCTGTGCTTTGAAGGAAGCTAATAAGGCTCTCTCCCCACCACCACCCCAACATTAACCAGATGAAAACCATCTCAGTATATAAGACAAGTTTTGAAGCTCCAGAAGGGAAAAATAAGATTGCTGCCAAATTGTAATAGGTCCCATGCACTTCCTTTGGATCAGCAAATGGCAAAATATTACACTGCCTTTCACTGCTTCTATCTGGTACTTTGCTGTTGTCATTTTCAGCTCCATATTTCAAATAACAGTTTTGGCATCATGGTGAACACAAAGCTGAAAGAGAAAAATGGAATTTCTCAGCTTTTCTCCAGGAGATTCTGCCCTCTATTGTATCATTGCCTATGTAATTTGCCCACAATGTTAACTTCATATCTTTGCTCTAATCCCAAGAATTATAGAGCAAGTTGCACAGTTACCAAAAGGATTTGATCTTGCATTTTTTTTAAAAGAAAAAAAATAACCTTCCATGACCCATCGCACACTCTTTTAAGAGACAAAAGTGTTACAAATGAAGTTTAAAGTTCATCGGGTTTCAAGAGAAAAGGAGAGAAGAAACTTCCACACTACCCAAGAAATCCCTGACAAATGAATTGAAGCTAGTTCTTCTGGAGTTTCAAAATAGAATGAACCTGGAAGAGCCAATCACTGTTTCATTCAGTGGGTTAATAAGAGGATGAAAAGAATGGTGTTCGATCAGTGCTTTGTTCTCCACCTTCATTTTTATTTCACGTTGGGTGTATTTGTCTGGGGATTTGCAAAAACTCAGGGTGGTTGCCATAAGAAAGAGCTGCATAGCTGCCCAAACTCAATACCTGTTATTCTGGTGAAATGATAGCATCTTGGCCTGATTATTTTGGCAGTTTAACTTCTATGAAGAAGGAAGGGGATGATCATGTGACCAGGAATCAGAGAACAAGATTTTCCACTTATGGGAAACTTTCAGATGGAAAGTTCATTTTGGTGTGGTTTCAGAGGCACTGTACAGGACCTCGAAACAGATCATCTCACTTGCTAAAATCAGCCAACATCATGAGTCCGCACAAGGCAGATCCACACTTCCCACTTGCCCAGGGGTGGGCTGCTATGGGTTCACCGGGGTTCAGGAGAACCCATAGTTAATATTATGGCTGGTTCGGAGAACCTCCAAATCCCACCCCTGGCTGGCCCCTCCCACCACTCCCCTCCCAGGAGTCACAACACAACCCATTTTGATGCAAGTTAAGTGCAGCCCATGCGGAGGCTCGTGGAGAGGGAAAAACAGGCCTCCCAGAAGTTCCAGAAGGTTGTTTCCGGCCTCCAGAAGGCCTCTGGAGCCTTGGGGAAGTGATTTTTCCCCTCCCGGAGGCTCAATAAAACCCTCCAAAACCTGGGGAAGGTGAAAATGCTGCCCATGCCATGGTGCAGGAGACCGACTAGGCCATACCCACCATGGTCATGCCCACCCAGCTTCCAGGCAGAAAACCCATTGCTGAGATTTTTAAAGCCCACCTCTGCACTTGTCCCAATGTCAGCATGTCCCACCAATCATTTTTTCCAGACCAGGGATGCACAGCAACCCTCTACCCACCCAAAGCCAATAGGGCAAATAAACTTTGCTGTAACTTTCCGGAAACAACACCTCATCTTCATTCATTGGATAAGGGTAGGCATGGACATTCTTTCCTGAGTTTCTAGGTTGTCTGAACTATCTTGAAAGGATGAATTGACTTTGTTTGTCTGGTTAGTCCCTCTCCCTTCCCCCCCTTTCGTAATTATAGAAATGGCTCGAAATGTTGTGAAATGTAAAGTAAAAGCTTGATGTTGATTTTTTGTAATCTATTGTACCAAAGAAAGTCATTACTTGTTGCATTTTTCTCTTTTTCTAACTTACATTTCATCTATATTTTTGTTATAATGAAAACATATTTTTTTAAAAATACTATAGAAAAAGATACAGCCCTTGGCTATTAAAATAGTTTGTTCCTGTTAAAATTTTTTTAGTGCAGCCAGAATAAAGGTTACCCTCAAAAAAAGATAATTGCATTCTTTTTTGCATTCCTTCTTTTCTTTTTCATCTATCCTCTCTTTGTACAATGAGGTATCTGGCTGACCTTAGCTGATCAAGAAAAGCCATACAGCATCAGACTGACTACTACCAAGGTAGGAAGAAAGTAACATGGCCTTCTGCCAAGAAAACTATTTGGACATCTCTGTGAAAGAACCAGGAATAGACTTTGATTGACAGAAAACTCTATATCTCAAAGGCAGGTATTATTTCAAATTTGTGTGCATTTTTTGTTTTCTGTACTCAAAGTAGCCTTATATTATTTTGCTAATCCTGAAGTGGATTTTCTATTCATAGTAGATGAATATAGAAATATAGTAAGCATATAGAAATTTTAGAAACACAGCCATAAAATATGAAATTTGCCAAAAGCACATTCTGTCATTTCAGGCCGCTATTATGATTGTTTCTTTCACAAAACAATCCTTAGCTATTTGTAAAGGCCCAATATTCCAGATTTATGCATTCTCTTGATATATGGCCATTCCTTTTTCATGAGTTTACAAACTTCAGTGTGCTCTCAATGGAAAATAGTTGGATACTAAAGGAACTCGTGCTCACCAAAGTTGATTTTTATGGATACAATGGAGACAGATCTCTTCACTGGATGGTTTGCTTTTCTCCCTTATCCCTTCCTTGCAATGAAGAATTGATATTGGAAGGTGGAAAAATGTAGGTTGGGTCTTTTATTATCCAATGTGAGCGGTGGGAAAAATCCAGGCAGTCCAACGTCTTGGATCTGGGTCAAATTTCTTTTCTATGCATTTTTTATACAGAGATTATTCTTCCTGCTAGAAAAGGCCTGGCTGTTCCGAGCACCACCAGCTGTGTTTCCCTGCATGCCTCAAGTCTAAAAAAGCTTGTCAAGGAGGCAGAAAAAGAGTGGGCTGGAGCTGACACTGAACCGTTTCAAGTCATTCTCATTCTGTGAAGATTTAAAGGACATTGAAGATGTTATGTAATGGATTTGCAAAGCATGAGCCGAGTCACTGCACTCTGATCAGTGTGTGCAACAAGGATCAGTGATCTTGGCATCCATCATCTGTTTGTTTCTGGGAGCAACCAGAGAGGAAAGACTTGGACTATGAAGGCCAGAATGATTGTTAAACAGGAAGCTGCTGCTTGGTTAACCCTGTAGAACCACATGGACAGAAAGACTTCCTCCAGAAAGAGCTTAGAGATGACATGCTACTTCGCTCCATTTAAAACAAGTGGGCGGTGTTTTGAATAGCAACAAATAGTTCTTACTTGAGACTCCTGTAGTTCTGCAGCCTCAACATTCTTGCTTGATTCTAGGGCATGATGCACCTTAAAAGAGAGCTGAGGATTTACTCATGCACTCATCACTACCATCTTGACATATATTTGACACATGCCACAGCCCTGGTCTTGATTGTTCCTCGTACAACAAGGGAAAAGTATAGAATGAGACAGAATCAGAGGAATGAATCAGATCAGTGGTGGGTTGCAGGCAATATGGCCCAGTACGGCATATCGGAGCATGCCTGGAGCATCGGATACCACTCTGATACAATGCTCCAGAGGGCCTACCTGCTTGTCCGAGCTCCATACCTGTCCTTTAAGCCTTTAGTGTTTCCACGCACATGTATGGTGCATACAGCACCTGCGCAATGCTCCGCCATGAAGCTGGAGCATCACGGAGGCTTGCGAAAGCATCACAGGCAAGTAGGATGCAGGCACACGCTGCGCACATGTGCCCACATGCTGTGCGCATATGTGTGGGTGATGTCAGGGCCGTTCCAACCAGTATGGCTGGAACGGAATCTGGAACCCACCACTGAATGACTTGTACTCTTTAGATCAGTGCATCTCAACCTTAGCCACTTTAAGGTGGGCAGATTTCAACTCTCAGACATTCCCTAGCCAGCCATGCTGGGCAATACTGGGAGTTGAAGTCAATGCAAATTTAAAATGGCCAAGATTGAAAAACATTGCTTTTTAGATCAATAAACTTCATCTCTCCGAAATCATCAGATGGTCTTCTGATACAGGTGACTTTTGACTTACAATACATTTGGAATCAGAATCCCATTGCTAAGCAAGGCAGTTGTTAAATGAGTCATGCTAGATTATACGACCTTTTTTGCCACAGTTATGAAGTGAATGAATGAAGTTGCTAAATAAATCACATGGTTGTTTAGCAAATCCAGTTTCCCCCAGTGACTTTTGTCAGAGTTTGTTTCAGAAAATCACTTCCAGAAAGTGCAAACAGATAACTGATTCAGCCAGATTTATTAACTTCTTTATATACATATTAACACATGAAGATAAATGTACAATACCAATATAGGTTTTCTCCAATGTAGTAGTAGTTACAAGCAAATACAGACAGCAGTACAGCAGAGAGGAGTTTTCAGTTCAGAGTTCAGAGCAGACAGAGAAGTTTCAGTTACAATTCTCAGCAGAGACTCAGATCTCTTTAAGCTCCCATTGGCTGACTTAATTGCTATGCCTATTCATTGGCTGACCTTGTTACCATGTCTCTCTCAGTCATGAATTTTCTAACAACTTTGCTTATTGAAGCTGGTTGAGAAGATTGTAAATGGTGATTATTGAGCTGTTAACCAGTTAACCTATTGAAAACGATGAGACCACAAAGAATTTTCTTTCATGGCACCTGCCAACTCCTCTTTCCAGAAATCAGGTGGACTTGGTCCCTGCTGGACTTCCACAAGGCCCTGAAGACCTGGTTTTGTGCCTAAACCTGGGGTCCCAGCTGTGGAATGGAGCCCATTGCTTGGTTATGCAGTGTGATTGTAACTTTGTATTTCTTTTCTCCTGGCTGCTATGGTTTTTATATTGTTTGTATTTGTTTGCATTATTTTTAATATTGCTAGCTGCCCAGAGCTATGAATGAGACCTAAGTAGCCATATAAACAAACAAACAAACAAACAAACAAACAAGGGAAGGATTTCAAAAGCATCAGTCAGAGGGGAGGGATTTCCTATGGAATCACAAGAATCCCTTCTTTCTATGTAATGCATTAAGGTAGATAGGTAATTTCAGGGCTTTAGAATTTCCTGTTTAAGATTTCCTTTAAAATTTAATTCTCTTTGTGTACAGTAGTTTTACTCAGTGCTATTTTCCATTCTGTGGGTTGTAATGGATGTATTTTTACTTAATGCCTAGGTTTGCATATCACAAAATACTATAATGTGTTTTTACGTAGTGTGGAGTATGATTCCAAAAGTTGTGGTTTGCAAATCACGGTTTATGGCTTTGTGTGTTTGATGAACCTAACAATTATGATTTATTCTATCAATGATGGTAAAGGAAATCATAGCTTAGTGTGATATCCAAACCCAAAGCCTAGGAGAAACTGCCAAATTTGGTACCACTTTATAATTATACTATTTATCCACTACTTCCTTGGGTGTATTTATAACCAATAAGAGTATTTCACTCAATGGGTTGAGTAATCTGTACTTTGCAAATTCCAGTCTGTAGTCGTCAAAATCCAGACTTGCCAAACTGAAGTTCGGACTTCCTAAACACTTCCATTCAATCCTTGGCTCAACGGAGTAGGAAAATATGCTTTTAAATGTTTAGCTGGAGAGAAAAAGCTTAAAAACAAGTATTAGTATGAGAAAATAAATTAAGAAAATGTGAAATACAGTTTTATATGGATTTCTTTTTTTCTTTAAACCTGGATTCCTGGGGAACAGGAATGGAATGGGTTTTCTGAGTCAACATAAACATAACCAACCCAGCCTAGAAAGTGATTGATTTTCACTTTCCTTCTTTATCCTCCCCCCCCCCCCCCCACATACACCAAAGCTTCCAGATCTCTCCATATGCAAAACTAAAGGCTGCTGGGGGTCTGGCAGCTTTCCAGAATTTGTTGATCCCGGTTTGGCGAGACTTTACACATGTGCAAATGATTGGGCAAGTGGAAGACTTTATTTTCTTTGATGAACAACATCTGCCTGGCGTGGCATCTGCTTTTTACAAGTGTGTGTGTGTGTGTGTGTGTGTGTGTGTGTGTGTGTGTATTACATTGCATTTGATGTTGGTGGTTTGCAAGAATAAACCAATGCTGCATTATAAATATTGGCTTCCACTTTGTTTATCTGGATTTGGTCCATCAATAATAGCAACCTCTGTGGATGTATCCTGGCTGGCCACTGGACCTTGGGCTAAAACTCCTAACCTCTCCCCAAAACAAGTTAGTCTTCTCACATCAGCAGCAGTGCTGATGTTCCAGCTGTGGCATGAGACAACAGCAGAACTCAGGGTTTTTCCATTTCCCCTGGTGAGTACGTTGATTTTGAGTGCCAAGTGGGGGAAAATATACACTGCATTTTGGAATGGAAGCACTTATTTTTTGAGAGTCACTCTTGATTTTTAAATCCAGCATGTTCCAGAATGCTTGAAGGACCACAGAGAGACCACAGAGTTTTTGTGGAAATGGTTGGTGAGTTCAGATGTGAAAATATTATATCTTTATTTTTTGAACTTTTCTCCCCATCCAAAATGACTGAAATGCCTCCAAATACGAATTGAAGGGTGGGTTTGTATAACACTTTTGGTTCAACCCTAAAACTGGATTTTCTTTCATTTTGACTACTAAGATATACTGTATTTTCAGCTTATAAGACACTTTTCCCCTCCTAAAAGAGGCTGAAAATTTGGGTGCATCTTATACTCTGAATGTATCCCCACCCACTGTCAGTCCCTACCCTAAGGCCTTTGCACGTTCTCTTCCTAGCTGCAGAGATTGCCATCGACAATGGCTTGTGTTTTTGGGCTCCGCATGTTGCGTTTTCAGCCTCCAAATGCTGAACGTGCGGTGCCTAAAATGGCTACCCAGAACAGCTGTTGCCTTCTCTTACCTCTTCCCTGCTTTGCCTGCCTCCAAGGATCACCTGTGCTTTTGAAGCTGTTTTTTCAGCCCAAACAGGAGCTATGCAATCTTCTGTGCTTTGTCTGCTTTTCTAATTGCTGCTCCCTCCGACAATCAGCTGTGCTTTAGAAGCATAGCCCTCATCACCCCCAACCTCAAAACCAGTGAGTGAACAAATGTGCTGAAGCTGACCAGGCTAAGGACTAGCCAGATGAATACCTGATAGGCAGAATCCCTCCCCCTATTTTCCTCCCCCCAAACTAAGGTGCATCTTATACTCCAGTGTGTCTTATACTTCAAAAACATGGTATAATAGGTTTAGGTTAGGTTAGGTTTATTGGATTTATATGCCGCCCTTCTCCCAAGGACTCAGGACGGCATACAACATAAAAGAAAACACATATTACAAAAATTAAAAGGACATTAAATAAAGTATCCAAAAAACCACAATTGATATTTACAATAAAAATTTTAAAATTAAATTAAAATTAACAACAAAATTAATCCTATATTTTATTCTATTCAGGCCAGGCCAGCTTGCTGGAAAAACCAACTTTTTAGAGTGTGTTGGAAGGACCGGAGGTCATTATGCGAAGCTTCGAGGGCAGCTCATTCGAGAGGGAAGGCGCTCCCACAGAGAAGGCTCTCCCCCTGGGGGTTGCTAGCCGACACTGTCCGACATTATTTCCTAATGAAATTGGATTGGTGTATTGAAGCAGCAAATTCATCCTAAATAAATATCCCAATATGTGCATAATAAGCAGGAAAAGAGGAAAATAAAAAGGAAACCCACGTGGATTGTCTCAATCCTCATTCTTTCTTATGCAAAGCTGAACTTGTGATTCAGCTGGTAAGTGGATGAAGACTTCAGTGAGCTGGAGGGCTTCGTGAATCTTCAGGCTTTTAAACAAAGAATCCCATGCAGATGCTTTGGCAAAAGAGGTCAAAAACATTTATGGGACATGAAGTGGAATATAGTCCATTCATACAAGCACACAATACTATCTCGAAAAAGTCAGCCCTGGATTTTATTTGGTTTGCCTTGCTTGTCATTAAAAACAATATTTTAAAGAATGTCTTCTTGAGCTTTTCCATGAAATATTTAATCTGCCTCTGGTTAAAAAACTTTCATAGGCAGATTAGAAATTTCATGAAAGAGCTCAAGAAGACATTCTTTAAAATATTGTTTTTTTAATGACACACAAGGCAAACCAAATAAAATCCAGGGCATTTGGAAGTATGACTCACTTTGTGTTGCTTTTTATATTTTAAAAAACATAAAATAGAACAAATAGAACAAAAACAATCTCAATTCAATTAATTAAAAAGGAACTAATTATTCTTTTAATAGCTACAATGTATGTTATGACTTAAGGAAATAGAAAAAATGTAAATATTTAAGATGCCGGTGACCAATAAAACTAAACATCCATAGTGATTTAAATTAGAGTAACTAACTTTCATAGTAGAATATTTACCTTAAAAGAAAAGGACTATAAATTTAATACAATGCTACAAAATTACAAAACAGAAATTTGCTAAGCACCCAGTTTCTTCACTTTTAGGCTTGTTAACTAACCCTGCTGATTCTACACTAAAATGTGTGCATGTGATACACTTGTATGGGTGTATGGATACACATTTTCATTATAGAATCCAAAACCAGGGAGGATCAAAAGATAAAATAATGTACAGTAATGGAGCAACTGCAGAGTAAACTTAATTACTTACATGATAAGCCTAGCAAATCACAGTAGAAAATTAACTAATTGCCTACCTCCATCGCTTTCCTTACCAACCACTTTCATGTAGAAGAATACACTTTGAAAACATATGCCTTCTCCTCCTTCATCCCCTTAGAAACGAAAAAATTTAAAGGGATGGAAGAAAAATGAGGGTGATTGCAGTGGGAAGAGAAACAACACTGGATGCTGAAAACTGGGGAGAGGAGGAATGGAATAAAGAAGGGCAAGAAATAGAAGAGAAGTCTTAACATCAAACAATGACCTTCCCCATGCAGTGGCTGATATTTTATCACCACCCTTTCTATCCCAAGGAACTGTCACTTCCATCGTAACTCCCACAATTTGAGGCGTATCCTACATTTTAAAAGGATTGTTCCTTTCCACAATGGCAGGAAATGATGCTGCCAAGTTTTAGCAACCACAATCAGTTCAGAGGTTTCTAGCAGCTGCAAAATAGGAATCAGCGGGCCCCATGTGGCCCTGGAGGCTGCAGATTACCAGCCCCAATATAGGCTTGTGAATGAAGTGACATTGCAGAAATTAAACTTTGCTAACATGCAGGGAAGACTTTAAACCAAACCCAACTCAAATCCCTAAAGATGATACGTGAGGCGCTAGCCTAATAGGCTAGGGTTTTGTTAGTATTGTGCAGACAACTAATTAACATACCCAGTGAAAATCTTACCCCTCGGTAAAGTCTTGGTCTTTCTGTTGTGCTGAAGACAGAAAGCACAGTTGGCTCCCAAATGAAATATAAAATGAGGAGAGTACTTGAATTAATTATTGAAGAGTTCCACAACAATAAAAAGCTGAAGGCGGAAGAGTCCTACTGTTCTATCTAAACAATATAGTTGACTGATGCAGGACCCGGAGAATTAGAATGTTGAAGAAATCAATCAGACCAGTGAAGGGGATAAAAACCAGTGTGAGACTAGGAAAATCTAATTAGATTTTTTAAAATCACAGCAAACTTCAAAAATAAGCTGTGTGAGCATGGGCTTCTGGCTGTTACGCAATATCCAGGCGTTAACAGAAATGTCAGACAACCTCATTTGGAATTTGGCAGGAAGATAACCTTTGGCTATTGCCAGCTAGCGATATATCCAAGGAAGTGAGTACTTGGGGTCCAACTTGTTCAGCCTAAGTGGCACAGGCATGACATTGGATGTCTCCTCTAACAGGCCTGGGGCAGAATACTGGTCAGGAAGCCTATTAAGAAATGTTTCTAAATACATTGCAGTCTGGAAAAACAAAGGACAAAGGAGTCATGGGGGTGTAGAGGTTAAGATGCAGTATTGCAGGCTAATTCTGCCAGCAGTTCGATTCTCACCACCTCAAGGTTGACTCAGCCTTCCATCCTTTCAAATAAGGACCCAGATTTTGGGGGGCAATATACTGACTTTGTAAACCACTTAGAGAGGGCTCTAAAGCACTATTAATTGGTATATAAATCTAAGTGCTTGTGAAAATTGTCATTAGCAACATAGGCAGATATTGGGGGAATATTGAAGCCCATATCTCCTTTTCCTCCCGAATGCAAGGTGGCTCATGAGGCTGAGTAATGCTTTATATCAGCGGTTCTCAACCTGTAGTCTGCAGACTCCTGGGGACTGTGATGTCAAATGAACCAAACAAATAGAACAAGATATTCCCAAGGATGGTTTGGCAAAGTCTTGTCCCATGGTGTTACTCCTAGGCATTTTGAAATTTACACATCAATAATTGTGTTTCTTCTCCTTGCATCTGCATCACATGAAAGTCACTTGGTCCTCACTTATTTGCTTTGTATTTTCTCCTCATTTCTAGAGCTAATTTTTCTTGCTATTTGTCCTTGTACTCTGGACAAGATTGAATTTCACTTGGCATTAAACAATCCTTATTCTACTTGTTAGCATACCTTATCAGATACTCACCTTTTCATCACCAATTGTTTTATTGATATTGACACATGATGCCTATCTATGATTATGCTTGCCGACAGATACAAATTTCACATTACAAGTGTTTATTCAACATATTTAATAACAAAGGTGTTTGGATCAAAAATGTGAGAATGGGAGTTGGTATTTCTTTGAGAAGGAGAGTCACCTGATGCATGTGTCCTCAACAGGAATAACAATAAGCATTATCTGATAATCTACAGGCTAAATTTAGGTTGTTCATGGGCAGACTCAAATGTTTTAGCAGTAACATTGTATATTTATTTGCTTTCTTATCCAACCCTTTTAGACTGCATGATTACTATCACAAGAATCTACTGTTCTCAGAATTCACCATAAATTTCCAAACCAAATCTATAACATTAATAGTCTCTTCTCCTCATCAAGAAATTTCCATGCTTTTTCCTCTTCTTCACAAACTCTGAGAATATCAAACCATGTCATCCTCTAGGTCATTTTAAATAAAATATATAGTTTCTGGGGATTTGTTGATTTTGAATGGCATTGCCACACTAGTTTTTTTCTAATGTGGGCTTGAAAAATGTAAGATATATCAACTCAGATATTTTGAAGGGTTTTAAATGTTAATTGTATTATTGTGCAGTTACGTGCCACACAGGTGTCAATGACTGGACCAAATCTGCAAGAAGGAATATGCAGTCACATAATCACTAAGAGTGGGTTGTCTCCTTTGAATACTGGATCAGTTCCTAAAACAGGGCAATAGAGGATCTACAAATTCAGGTGTAAGACCAATAAAAGCTTTATACCTAATCTTACACTATATACTCAGAAATTAAATGATATTGGACATAATACACCATGGATTAAAACAATGGGACTTACCCAGAAGTTATGTGCTGGACAAGCAATCAGTGAAATTGGTAGCAGCCTTCTGGTCCAATAAAATAAGTCAATCTATAGCATTTTATCACATAATATGTTTTCTCTGATTTTTAGATCCTCTCTAATCGTGTATATAAACCCCAGGATATATAGAAGCCAATTCTCTGAGGCTACCTTGATACATATGTAGATATATGTCTATGGATTACTGGCAAGAAGATGATTCTAAGAGCAGCAGCTAAGATTGTTTAGAGGAAAATACATCCAGACATTTGTTCATGAGAGATTCCATCCTTTGTTTTTCTCTCCAGGTGGCCCTCTTTTCTTCTCATAAGAACCAGTGTCAGAAAATATGAATGAAAGAAACTGGATCAGCAGGAAGGGTTTGTCTGTGGAAAGTGGATTTATTGAGGAGGTCTTTCTGAATAGTGTCCTTTTTCTCCATCAGAGGACAGCTTCTTTATATAGTAACAACTCACTAGAATTTCATGTGGTCATTAGCAGTCCTTGGATAAATGCATCATTTCTCATTAAGCACCAATCTCCCTTTTACAGTGTAGTACTACTGTCAGGCATGCCTCCTTCAATATCCAACAGAGGAAAACCTTAACTCCATTTTAATAGAGATAAAGTACTTTTACTAGATATGAAGTGAAAGCAGCTAAAAGGAAAGCAAGATCTGTGCCAGCAAGGCAGAAACATATACATATCAAACGTTTACCCAGCACCCTCCCCCCAATTCCCCAACCCAGTGTCCAATCTGCAACTCCCTAAGGTGTCATGTGGGGTGCATCTTCAAACAGTCTCAACCGGTTGGTATGCGAAACAGTTGGCCTTGACCAAGTCCAAACCTCAGCCACCAGCATGTGCAGAAGATGGTGAGAACAAGACTCCTCCAGTACAAGATAATTCCCTTCTCCAATACCATTTCCCCCCCTCCCGTTCTTATGGCAGCCGATAGTAACCAAGTGTATCAAAACAGTCGTAAGCGAGCAAGCCAAACAGAGTCTGACAACTACACTGTACACTACACTATAACTTGTAGTGCAGATTAAAAGAGCTATAGCTTCAACTGCATAGTCACACCTGCCTTCTTGACTTTCTGACTCTCCACTCCAATATGACCTTGGCATCCCACAACAAGCAATTGCTCTGAATTTCTTGATTTGGGTATTTAACTTCTATTGCACCTCTTTGTTGAATAGTCTTGGGAGATTTCCTCTTGCGGCTCATCATTTCTAAGGTGATGTCCTTGCCTTTGTGTCATATTACAGCTAATAGTACCAGCATCTGCAAAAGCACAATTGTGTATCATTGCAGAGTCAATTCATCATAAACTGCAACCTTAATCCACAGGGCTTAGTCATCAGCCATTTTAGGATTGTGTGGCGAGCTAGTAGACACAAATCTCTGGATCATAAATACAGCTATCGGCAGGACTAGGAACTTTCTCTGCATTTGGAAATATTCCTTATTATACTGTAGGTAAGAACTGGGTGGAGATTTTTTTTCTGTTTTTTACTAAATAAGTAAAGGAAATCCTCTCGAATGCAGTGCTGCTTATGTGCCTGAGTCCAAACTCCTCCATCTTGAATGTTCAGCTTATTAAGAAAACTCACGTATTATATTATCTGAAGACCTAACTGGAAGCTTATGGTATTTTGTTTAGACTGTTCAACAATTGCAATATATTTGGCTCTTCCTGGCAGTTCACTGGACCCAGTATGGATGAGCTCTGTAACAATATTTCTATGTAAGCTGCACTCAGTAAACAGTGTAAGACATTAACACTACATTTATATGAGAAAGTACTCAGAGTTATGTGCAGTGACTTGGTGATGATGTAGTGTTTACCCAATGCGCCATAGCATCTATTTGCATATGTATACTGAGGCAGTATACTAGCTAAAACCAAGGTTACTAAAAATGCACAGCAGCTGTTGTAACCTCAAATTCTTGAACATATTGTTCTTTATGCACACATTAGGGGCTAATTATCCTCTACATTCCATTTTCATAAACAAATGATTATTGAGTTTTATGGCAGCACATAAACAAGCTTAGAGCAGACCAAGTTCTTTTATGTTCCACTTGCACTATTTCAAAAATTAGAAAAGCCACTTTTTAAAACAAAAACAAACAAACAAAACCTAAAAGCCAGAATTTACTGCCAAAGAAAAAAAGAAAAAAAGAGCATACTAAAAAAAAAGTTTTACAGCTCCAGAAAACCTCAAAAAGTAAAAAAAACCAAAAACCTCATAAGAGGATTCCTTATACCATTTTAATTATAGATATCCAACCCAGCTTGTCACCATCGTGTGAGATAATGTTTGATTCGAATGGATGAGATGTTTACAAAACTTAGAGAATAATGGAAGAGATTTTCAGACATCCTTGAGACACAATTGGGACGCTGTTCCCCAGCCTCAGTTCTAAGTGAAGTGTGTGTCACTTGATGCTTTAAATGTCTGCCTGGTTTGTCAGGTGATTGATAACAGCTGGGCAAAGTTGGAAGACATGAGATGAAAAGGGGATAAAAATAGTGCGAATCGAGCTCCATTACTGATGCTGTAAAGGTTTTTCTGTTTTGCATGAATAATCAATTTGCGCTATGAGGACTGTCAAGATTGTTGTGGGGGGGAGTAATGGAAGTGAGAAAGAGCTGGACAATGTTTAGATGTGTCTGATAAATAGTCGAAATTCTGCAATAATACAAGGTATATTCTGTACTCAACAAACAAACACACACACAAATGTATGTATGTATGTATGTTCCCCTCGCACATATGTGCTACCCATTCCCAACTCTAGGGTGCAGTGCTCATCTCCATTTTAAAGCCAAAGAGCCAGTGCTGTCTGAAGATTTCTCCATGGTCATGGGGCCGGCATGATTGAATGCCGAAGGCGCACGGAATGCTGTTACCTTTCCACCAAAGTGGTCCCTATTTTTCTACTTACATTATTACATGCTTTTGAATTGCTAGTTTGACAGAAGCTGGGACAAGTAACGGGAGCTCACTCCATTATATGGCACTAGGGATTCAAATCGCCAAACCTCCAACCTGATCAACAAACTCAGCGTTTTAGACACTGAGCCACCACATCCCATTTTATGTATTTATGTATCTATATATCTGTATCTGTATCTGTATCTGTATCTGTATCTGTATCTGTATCTGTATCTCTATCTCTATCTCTATCTCTATCTCTATCTCTATCTCTATCTATCTATCTATCTATCTATCTATCTATCTATCTATCTATATATATATCTATCTATCTATCTATCTATATTATTTCTGCTTCAGTGTTTTATTTAAAAAAGTAATAATCATAATAATTCCCCAGTGAAGCACTACCTTGATGTAGATGGACGGATTGCATGCCCTGAACGGGATGATAGCTATGCCAGAGGTTCAACCATAATGAACAGGTCTCATCAGAGGAACCAGCTAAAAAGTACCTCCACCATAAATAAAATGGTGAGACATAATTTAATAAAATCCAGACCAGATTGGTCATTATTCAGCTCAACAAGGTCATCAAGAACCATATGTACCCCAACTTTCTGTACATCTGGGGTTATATAACTCAGGACTATTGGCTGAGCAATCAGGATAAGTAGCTGCAGGACTATAGGAGAAAAGATACATACATTGCAGATATATGAAGATTGAAAACCAAAGAACAATGATCTGCAATTACAAATTGCCTCCAGCCTAGAAATCAAGAATGACACTTGGAGTTACTTCTAAACAACTCCAAGTGTCTCTAAGCTACTTCTTTATTGTTCATCACCCATAAACAGAAATATTGTCAAACTATTAAAGATGTACTCTAAAATTTTCAAGGGAGAAGCCATCTTAACTCTTTGTCCCAACCAAACTTTCTAAAAAAGGATAAGTGTGGTCCTCTTGCATGCAGTCCCTCCCTGCTGGGAATCCAAGTTATACTCCACCACACAAATCCAAAGCATAAGAAGAGGATTTCTGGAAAGAACAATACCCAGAATCAGAAATAACAGGACAGAGGCTAGCAGATCAACACTGATTTATAATATAAAACAAATTATTCACAGAAGTAGAATTGGAAGAATTGAAAAGGTTTACTCACTCCTAAATAGTTTTTATTCCCAAACTAGGCACCCTTTCCTCTACCTTCTCCTCAGAAAGAACAAAGCCTTCTAACTAAAAATGAATTGAAACAAAGAATAACTGAACAGTACAAAATCAACAGATTAAAGTGCACTGAAGCTTGTTAAAGAGAAACAGCTAACACAAGCATTGAAAGATGCTAATACTGTAGTATCAAATATAAGCACCAGCTCACTGCAAGAAAGAAACCAACTGATTTTAGCACATCAGGTATAACTGAATATTTGGGATGCAAAATCAACAAAGAAGAAGAAAAAGCCAAAAAGTATATCACTAAAATGGAAGACCAGGCTGGAAAATAAGATCAACAAGCAGAGATGAGGTGCAAGTAGGTTAGAACAGCTGCAGGAAAAGAAGTTGAACAAGACCACCAAAAAATCAAGAAATACCATTTACAAACAAGGAAGATCAAAATAATAAAGCAGCAAATAACATAGCCAAAATATGAAACTTAAAATGCATATTATAGGCCAAATGTTCAATTTTAATCAAATAAAAAATGTTTCTACAAATTGTTGGAATGAATACACTGAACCAGTCAACATCTGATAAAGAAGAAACAGTGCAATTAAGGACTTGCAACAACAACAAAATGGTGGAGAAAAGAGAAGAAGAGAGAATTGGTCAGTACCAGGTGAAGAAGAATTGTATGGTTGTTGGTTGAAACAACTGGCTGGTCTACACTCATTCATTGCCAAGCAAGGAAATGAAACTGAAGATTGACTAACATTTGGTGAAATCTACCTGATAATGAAATATCCAACAAAAACACTAGGCAACTACAGGCCAATTACCTGTTTACCCACAACTTTCAACTGCTAACTGGTGTAGTAATTGATCCAATCCAATAGATTCTAGTTCAAGGGTGTCAAACAGGCGGTCTGTGGGCTGGATCTGGCCCATGATAAGCTCAGAATTGTCCCATGGGGTTCGAAGCAAAGATGACAAGGGACTGCCCTGTGCAAAAAAACTCTATTTAATTGTGCAGACTGGGAGAGGTAATATCAGGGGTGGGCTTCAACAATTGCAGCAACGGGTTCACTGCCCTGTTGCTGGGTGGGCATGGCCATGTTTGGTGTGTCGTAGTCGGCCTTGTGGGGGGGGGACTTTTTCACCCTCACCAGGCTCTAGAGGCTTTCTTCGAGCCTCCGGGAGGGCAAAAACTGCTTCTCCCAGACTCTGGAGGCCCTCTGGAGGCTGGAAACAGGCCTGTTTACAGACTTCCAGAACTTCCAGTAGGCCCATTTTTCTTCTCATCAGGCTTTAGAGGCTTTCCTAGAACCTCTGATGGCTGAAAACAGGCCCATTTCTAGACTTCTAGAACCTCCAGTAGGCCTGTTTTCCCCACTCTCCCAGCCTTCGTGCGGGCCCTGCACTTTCCTGGCATGATGAACGGGCCATACAAAGACTCCTGGGAGGGGAGGGGTGGGGCAGGAGGGCCAGTCAGTGGTGGCATTTGGGGGTCACCGAACTGAGCAGAATCCTAGGTAGAGGATCACCTGAACCCATGCAAACTCCCAGCAGCCCACCCCTAATATCCAGAGAGAATCTTTCAAGGAAATCCACTATCACCACTACAGTTTGTCTTTGAACTGATTCCTCAGTGAACAATACTGAATACAGCAGATAGATGATAGATAGATAGACAGATAGACAGACAGACAGACTGACACACAGACAGACAGGCAGGCAGATAGACACACACACACACACACACACACACACACACCAAATGGAGAAAATCATGAAAACTGTAGGACTCAATGTGCCCTATTGAAACAACATCAACAATTCAGACCAAGATCACTACAAATATCTGGGTATCCTTAAAACTGACAACATCAAGCACACTGAAGTCAAATACAAGGTTAGAAGTGAGCATATCACAAGAGTAAAGAAGACCTTAAAGTCCAAACTTAGTGGCAGAAATGCTATCAAGGCATTTAACACCTGGGCAATGCTGATTATTAGATTCACAGCTGGAATAGTGGACTGGATTCAAGAAGAACAAAAAGCAGAATCAAAAAAGGACTTTCAGGTGTTTTGAGAAATTATTATTATTCTTAAAATTTATTATGGCTACCAACTCTAAAAGACTTTGAGCAGCTTACAGCATCAAAGCATACAATTTAAAAAGTTGGTAATTGAGGCTTGAGTAGCTGCCTGCTGATATCTCTCCCTGCTGCAGCTGTAGGAATCACAATAATTGGAACTGGAGTGAAGCTTTTAACTATATTCTCCATCTTATAAGAAACCAAATTAAGATGTCGTTATTTTGATTTTTGCTCACACTTTCCTATTTCTCATGATTGAGTAATCTTTTCTGAAAGTCCACTTTCCTCCCACACTCCCTTAATGATCCATTCATTCTTTCCGTTCATTCCAAAGCTGTATCTACATTCCTTCATTGAGGAAATACAGGTCCCAAGATATGTCATAGGAACACTGGGTCCAAGGGAGATTGCTGTTAGATCACACTGGTTACTGCTCTTTAATTCAATACAGAGACATTAACAATGTTTCTTTGAAGGCAGTTAGCTAACCAGTTATGGAGCACCTTACTCCAGAGCTATCCAGCCCATAGTATTATTATTATATACTTTAGTCATTAAACATGAAACTCAGCTAACTGAACATTCAAAAATGCATTACAAATACTATTGACTGGTGCTAATGGCTAATACGGTTTTCTGCCAGCGTTCTAGGTATCAACCAAGTACCTTCTTAAAATATAAGATGTTACAAGTAGCGCAGTTTTTTGCAGTTCCGCTGGTGTTATTGCAGGAAGATGTAATTTGTTAATTTGTTGATGTATCTTGTAAAATTCTTGGACATGGTGCCAAGTGCTCTGATGACAATGGGTATCACTATTACATGCTTTATCCATAGCCATGTAGTTTTGATGGCCAGGTCACGATACTACACAGCTATGGATAAAGCATGTAACAGTGATAACCATTTATTATTATTATTATTATCTGGTTAATCTTTGGTGAGATTCACAGCCTTTGGGGCTGGTTGGTAGCTCAACAGCTCGAGTCCTAACCAAGGACCTAGGAACTGTTAAGGTAACACCGGAGGATATAAGCTGTTCCAAGTAGGGTGGTTTTTTGTAGAATCAGAATGTTCAAGTCTGATAAATTTAAAATTTCCAAATTGCGAGGTAGCCCTTTAGGTATTGCTCCAAGAGCTCCAATTATAATCGGGACAACACATGATTTCTTTTTCCACAGTCGCTCAACCTAAATTTGCAAGTCCCGGTACTTTGTGATTTTTTTCTTGCTGTTTATCTTCAATTTGTGCATCTCCAGGTATTGCAATGTCAATGAACCATACTTTTTTCTTTTCAACTATTGTTATGTCAGGTGTGTTGTGGGCCAAGTGCCTGTCAGTTTGAATTCTGAAGTCCCACAAGATCTTGACTTTCTCATTCTCTAAAACGTTCTGAACCTGATGTTCTCAGTGGTTTTTGCTATACTCAAATCCAAACTTTTGGCACAATTTCCAGTGAATGATCTTAGCAACGTGGCTTGATTTTTTTACAGCAGCTGAGATTATATTATTATTATTATTATACAATTGTATCACAGCGGCCAGTTGTTTCGCCGGATTTGACATTGGTTACTAGTCAGGCCCCACCCAGGGGCCTAGGACGTCGTAACATATTTTCGTAATATGCGTGCAGATCCAAGCAGCAATTAGTTGGCCATTGGGCATTTCAATTCCCTCACATGCAGTGATTTTGCCCCTTTTTATGGATACAGTGGCACATTTTTCCATGCCAAATTGCATTGAAATATCGGTGTTGAATACTCGGACTGTGTTTGTCAATGATTGGATTTCTATTTCTGACTTTCCATAGAGTTTCAAATCATCCATATACAGTAAATGCGAAAAATTTTCAGCTTCTTTGGCTGTTTGGTAGCCTAATTTCATTTTTTCATTTTTTCTAAGATTACTGATAGTGGGATCATTGCGATGATGAAGAGAAGAGGTGAAAGTGAATCACCCTGGAAAATTCCTCGCTTGATATTAACCATTCCGTAGATCTCATTCCCTACTGCCAACTCAGTTCTCCATTGTTTCATCGCCTTTTCGGTAAAGGATGTAATATTTTTGCTAATGCCAGTTGTTTCTAAGCATTTTATGATCCAACTATGTGGCAGTGAGTCAAATGCCTTTTTGTAATCAATCCAGACCATATTCAAGTTCGTTTTTCTGTTCTTACAATTTTCTAAAATCATTTTATCAATTAGGAGCTGATCTTTTGTGCCCCTGCTCCTTCTTTTGTTGCCTTTTTGCTCTACTGGCAAGATGTTGTTTGTTTCCAAATAATCCATCATGTTATCTGCAATAATGCCTGTGAGTAATTTGAAGGTTGTTGGCAAGCATGTTATTGGTCTGTAGTTTTCAGGTGTTGTTCCTTTAGTTGCATCTTTCTGAATCAAGTATGTTTTTCCAATTGTCAACCATTCATCAATTTGGCCCTTTTGTAAAATTTCATTCAGTTGCCTGGCCAATATTGCATGTAAACTGATCAGATATTTGAGCCAGAAACCATGTAATTGGTCCTTTCCAGGTGATGTCCAATTCTTTACCTTTTTTACTCGATTTTTGACCATCTCAGTTGTTATTTCTAATACTTGCATTTGTTTGTTGCCAATGTTTTTCTCAAAGTCATGTATCCACTTTGCTTCCTTATTGTAGTCCTTTGCATTTTCCCACAATTCTTTCCAGAATTCAACTGTGGCCTGCTTTTCTGGTTTTTCACTTTTGGTGTCACCATTCATATTAAGACTTTGATAAAAACGCCGTTGGTCTGATCGAAATTGCTGATTTTGTTTATATTGGATGATTCGTGCCTCATATCTTTCATTTTTTCTAGCTGTTGCTGTTATCTGCTGTTTTACAATCTCTACAGCTTCATTGATGTTTCTTGTATCCAATCTATATCTTCTGATTAGCCGATCTATGATTTTGTTGTTTTTAAGCCATTGCTCATGCATGTTCTTTAAGTTACTAGTATCTGCCCTTAATTTTTTGACTTTTTGTTCTAATCGGATTTTCCACTTTGGCTTTGATGCTTTTTCTGTTGTGTGACTAGGTACTTTGATTTTAATGCCTTGTTCATTAGTGACTATTACAGCTGTGCTGTACATTAACTGGTTCGTTTCCAAGATGGATCCCAATTCAATTGTTTTTTTTTTTAAAAAATATATTTTATTCAATTTTCACATTCCATTTGCAATCATTTATATACAGGGTATTCACTATAAGAAAAGAAAAAAAAGAAAAAGGGAATAAAACGAACAAATAAAAAGGAAACACAACTCATCATTCACAACCCCACCTAACCCTTCCATCCTCCATACACCCCATCTACCCCCTCCAACTTTCCTTTCTCCCTCTAACACTCCCCTCCTACTTCCCTTTCCCCTCAAACCTTCCTTCTCCCCTTATTCCCCAGACACCCTCCTTACATTCCCCTTACTCCTTCCTTACTCCTCCCTCTTCTTTCCCTCTACCTCCCTCCTTGGTGTATGCCTTTATTCGAGTGTTGTTTGATCTGATAAAGGTAAAATGAACCAAGGAAAAAAAAGAAATAAAAAAAGAACCACCGTATATAAATACATTCTTGTTCTTATTAAGACTATGTTAACACCCCCCCACCCCACCCCCCACAAATCCCCATCCCTAATCCTCCCGACTTCCCAGGGCCCACACCTGGCACTACCTTCTGTCTAAAATATCTTGTAACATATGGATTAAAAAATAAAAGTAATATATCAAAAGAAAAAAAAACAGAGAAAGAAAAAAAAGGGGAAAAAAGAAAAGAAAAAAGAAAAAAAAAGAAAAAAGGGAAGAAGAAGAAGAAAAAAAAGAAACCACTCTTTGTGTTGATCTCAGCCCCCCATCTTTATCTATGCTTAAATAGTATAAATCATTCTATCTATATTTTATTCTCGTCTCTTACTTCTTTGCTATTTACCCCAACCTTCTGTAGGTTCTCCCGTTCCTCTTCCTAAACCTCATGATCCCTTCCGATAAAATTTAAGCAACGTGGTTCATGCCATATATTCAAATATAACTTTACAGACAAGTAATCAAACTTTCCCTTCTAGTAAAATTTAAACAGCGTAAATGATCTTTCTTTACCCCCTTTTCAAACAGTAATTCGAAATAATCTAGCCAAGCTTCCCCTTCTTAGTAAAATTAAGCAGCGTAGATCAAATATTACTTTACACAGGAATCAATTTCTATCTTAAGATAATTCCAACCGACTTCCTCTTCTAATAGGATTTAAATAACGTAATTCATTCCACATGCATTTTACCCTCATCCCTTACTTGTCTGGTATTTTTCCCTTCAAATAAAAGTTAAATAGCATGGATCATTCCACATATTCAAATAATACTTTCAGCAAGAGTCAGTTAACCTTCTATTTTAAAGTAGTCCCTTCTAACAAAGTTTAAACAACATAAATCATTCCGCATTCTTTTTACACTTATCTTAAAATAATCCCAACCGGCTTTCTGTTCTAATAAGCTTTAAACAACGTAAATTTTACCCTCATCCCTTGCTTGTCTGATGTTTACCACAAATAACGTAGTTCATTCCACATGCATTTTACCCTCATCCCCTACTTGTCTGATATTTACCACTATCAAATTTATACTAGCATTTGTTTAAAATGTAACTCAGAGCGATTTCAACCAACTTTCCCTTCATATAAAAGTTAAATAGCATGGATCATTCCACATATTCAAATAATACTTTCAGCAAGAATCAGTTAACCTTCTATTTTAAAGTAGTCCCTTCTAACAAAGTTTAAACAATATAAATCATTCCGCATTCTTTTTACATTTATCTTAAGATAATCCCAACCGGCTTTCTGTTCTAATAAGCTTTAAACAACGTAAATTTTACCCTCATCCCTTGCTTGTCTGATGTTTACCACTATCAAATTTATGCTAACATTAATTTAGAATCTATCTCAAAGTAGTTTCACCCAGCTTTCCCTTCTGATAAAAATTAGTCCGCTTTTTCTACCGGAGAGAGGTCTCAAACCCCCATTCAGTCCTCAACTTTAGCAAGCATTTTGAAATGTCTAAATTCTCGATCTCCGTTTTTCTGCTTCTCCGAGGGAGGAGGGGCTACCCCCTCCATCTTGCAACCACATGGCCAGCCGCTCGGCTTCTCCTTCCGCTTGTCTCTCCACTCTTCCAAGCGCGTCAGGAAGTCCCGCCTTCAGAATCCTACAATAGAAATCTTGAGCCTCCGAAACAGAGTTAAGACGAAATCTTTGATTCTCAAATGTAACCGTGATACCGGCAGGGGCCTCCCATCTGTATCGAATCTGTTGACTCCTAAGCTCCTTAGTTAAAAAGGTGTAATCCCTTCTTGCTTTCAGCATCTGAAAAGGAATATCTTTGAAAACAATCAGGTCCTGGCCGTCAACTCGGAAACTGTTATTATGAAGCTTTTGCACAATCGCATTTCTAGATTCTTTTGTAGAGAAATGTATAATTATGTCCCTCGGGAGCTGTCGCTGTTCCGCTATCAATGAGTTCTGGCGATAGATTTTCCGAATCTGCCAATCAAAGTTAAGTCCCGGGCTTCCCAGCGCATGGCTGAAGGCTTCAGCAAAGGTCTGTTTCAAATTCTCTTGCTCCTTTTCACGGAATCCTCTGACTCTTATTGCAGATGCCTTCCTATTAAAATTTATCATCATAAGTTGTTCTTCGTTATCTCTAATTTTTTGTTGTAAAATTTGAATATTGGTAGTCAAATTAAAATTAGCCTTCTCCAGACTTTCCAATTTGTTCTCTATTTCAGCAGAGTAATCTGACAGGGCAGACACGGCTGCAAACGTATTCGCCTTCATTTGATTAACTTTAGATTTTAAATCATCATATAATTCCAATACAAATTCCCTAATTTCTTGCTTAAAGGCATTAAACATTTTAAAAAGATATTCCTGTGTTAAAAGTTCTCCAGCAGAGGGCATAGGAGGCAAAGGCTGTGTTTCCAGTAAAGATTCTTTAAATTCTTTAGACACATTTGTAGCAAGACGCTTCTTTGACTTGGGTGCCATAATAAATAAACAAGTAAGCAGAGCTTTGCTCCCCTCTATTTCCAAAGAAGAAGAGTTTATTTTGTTAAGGAGCGGTCTGCAGGAAGATAAAACCGGCTAAGTACATCCAATATCAATCATCCACGGAGAGAAATCGCCATTTTGAGGTCTATTTAGACAAAGAAGTCTCTAAGACGAATGGTGCTGGTATTTAAGATAGTAATGAAAGCATAAATCTCACAGGGGTGGGACCTGCCCGTATCAATTCTAGCTTGAAAAAACTTTGTTTTGTCCTGGGGGGGGGCTAGCCTGTCTGGGGCTGCCAAAAAAAAAAAAGGCAGCTGAGAAGAACTGGCTGGAGATAGAAGCTCCGCTCCGGCTGGATCTAATCTCTTTCCACAGCCAAAAAAAAGAAGAAAGGCTGTGGCTTACGAATAGACCCTAGCCTACGGAGCTAGCCTCCCTGCCCCTTTCTTAGCCAAAAAGGGGTGCTATCTATGATCTTATTTAGATATACAAACCAGATCTCTGAGGAGCTCGGTGGAGCCCTCCTCGGCAACAGACCACGCCCCCAGGAAGTCCGATCCCAATTCAATTGTTGACAACACTGCATTAATCATTTTCATGATAGGGGCCAAAATTTTCTTAGGCACAGTTTTGAGTGATGGTAAACGTTGCCTTTCCTCATTAAGCATAAAATGCTCCATGATCTTATCCTTCAATTATTTTTGTTTTTCTGTTAGTTCATCAGTTGGTTCAGTGATAACTGGTTCTAGTGGTGGTGGTGTTATTTCCTCCCCAAGAGCTTCTTCTGGGAGTTCTACTATAATGTCTTTAGTTGTGTCTTGAATATCAGTTATTTCCGCTTGTGATATTGTTTTTTTGTTTTTGCAATTTGCCTGAATTTCCTGAAGTTCAACTTCACTAAACACTTTATTCCGTATAATAAATCGCCTTTGATCTGCTAGTTGTTGTTCACTAACATTTGAATCTGAATATTGTTGTTTCCATAATTCATACATTCGCTTTAAATAACCTCTTTTTTCTGGCTCTGAGTTGTAGTAGCAGGCCATTATGGCACGGTTTTCGTCTGCACTATATTTTTGTCGTTTTGTTGGCTGGTCCACTTGTAGCCCACTTGTCAATGGATGTCCAGGGACCCCAACATCTGCTGCGGCCCTTGTTAACCCGTGCGACGACCGATGCGGTATAAAATTTTTATTTGTTTCTTTCACCATATTGTATAGGTTGGCGGGTTTTTTTTTTATGGGGCCAGTTGCCAACCTGACCCCAACCCTCCTCCTTTCTCATCCAGGCTTGCGACCGGCAACGGCAGAGTTGTATTATTATTATTATTATTATTATTATTATTATTATTATTATTATTATTATTATTTTTCCACTGCCCAACTTAAGTGAACTCTGGGCTGTGTACAGAATAAGGAAAAACATAAAAACAACTACTACAACAATAACAACAATAACAAAAGTCAAATCAAATTGACAGCCCAGGCTAGAATAATCTAGTAGGCAGCAAAACCAACTAAACAAAACAAGGGGCATTCAACAAACAATAAACTTCAAACAAAACACACACATGTACCCCAGGCTAGGAATATAGTCAGGAGAAAAGGGGCCAGCCTTATCTCTGGGAGATGCAGTTCCAGAGGGATGAGATCTTCCAACAGAGGAAGCATAAAACTTGTTAATAAGAATGTCATGGGGGGGATCTTATTAAAAACTACACTGAAATTGGGGTAGATTTTTCCATGACACTCTGTTTCTCCATCTAAGTAGTTACATTGGGGAAGATTTT
Organism: Thamnophis sirtalis; assembly: GCF_051295495.1. Classification (NCBI taxonomy): domain Eukaryota; kingdom Metazoa; phylum Chordata; class Lepidosauria; order Squamata; family Natricidae; genus Thamnophis; species Thamnophis sirtalis. Next base: position 66,648,141 of record NW_028261385.1, read on the forward strand.
TGTCAAAGAAGGGCTTTTCTTTTCACATGATCTATTTTTGAGAGGGCTTCAAGATTGTCTTCAAGATTTTACAGATGGTCTATTCTATAATCTCCTGTGACAACTTTCCAAGAATTGATGTCAGGCTCACTGGTCAATAATGCTACAATTTTCTATTTATCTTATTGTCTCTCTTCTCTTCTCTTCTTTTCTTTTTTATTTTCTTTTTTCTTTTTTTTTCTTTTCTTTTCACAACAGGGCAATAATTATCTTTCTCAAATCCTGTTATAGCAGTGGAAGCTGGAGTGACTTCTGTCTTCCGACCTCAGTTTCCCCACTGAGTTTACTTATAGAAAGCTGGCAGGATACATAAAAAATCCTTCCTTCCTTCCTTCCTTCCTTCCTTCCTTCCTTCCTTCCTTCCTTCCTTCCTTCCTCCCTCCTTCTCTCCCTCCCTCCTCCCCTTTAGACTACTCTGAGTAGCACATAAACAAACCATTAAAATGTTAAATTGTTGTTCTTATTCAGAAAGTACAAAAATCAAGTTATTAACTTAAGTAATGTTATTATATTAGTATAAAAAGGCTAAGATAGAGTTTCAGATTATAAATAATGGAGCTGTCTCATCAGATCAAGAAAGTTTGTCTTTAGAATGCCATATAAGGCAGATAGAAAGTCTTTCTACACAACCCCAAACAGGATTTTCATCGACTATTTTAAATATTAGCTGAAGGTGACCAAGCTGAAAGCATGGATGCTGATGCTGTTTCATATGTGAGGCATTCCTATGCTGCTTTCCTCCCTTTTTCATCTGCAGTCCTCCTTCTGTAGAAATAAGTACTACATAGTACCTGTTTCATATAACGCAAATCAAGTGACATAAATCAGTGGACAGTGTTGCATTGTGGGAAAAGACTGGTTCCATCACTTGTATTTATAGCTGAAGAACTCAAGAATTTCAAGAAAGCTGTTCAGCTTTTTAAAATAGTCCTATAAATAAATGTATACCCACATAGGGCAGAAAATGGGGAAAAATGGATTTGCACTTCTACAGTTGTGGAGGCATCTACTGAATTATTATCAGCACCTTCCAGACCAATTATCCACATCATCAGGTAAGCTGAAGCAGAGGGCATCCACATATTCCTCTCTAGCCTTGTGTCAAAGAAAGAAAATGTAGCCAAAGTATTTCTGCAGCTTTGAAGACATTTACACCATTAAGAGTTATAATACCATTAGGCTGGAGCACATAGAACTCGGCCGAGCATGGAAACTGCAATCACCCACCCCTACAATTAATAATAAAAGCATTTTTCAAAAGAAATGGAATATGAGGAAGGAAATAAACTAGGTGGATGACTTTAGAAATCATCATGGACCACAAGAGTGAAATAAAGCATTGCAATGTCAAAGAAAATTTTTGCTTATAGATAATTCCCCGGCTGTCATTTATTTGTATGTTTCTATCTGTATGCATTTGTATTTATCTGTGTGACACCTTCTCTTCTGACAGCAAACATATCTTGGGGCCTTTACATATCCATTTAGATACCAATTATAGGAATTTGGGATTTAACATTACCTCTAGTTTTTTAAAAAAAAGGTTGCTTTGGAAATTATCAAAATTTTAAAAAAGTCATAGGTAAGATTATCCAGAACTTAATATCTATCAATTTGTTTACTCAATATAAATTTAAGGTTTTTTTTTTTTAAAAAACCCTATAATGTGCATGCATTTTTCTTCGCCTTTCCACTGATTTGTGGTTTGGAATTTTGTGCTTATTTTTGCAAGCAATTTCCTATTTCTATTATGTCTGTTTTGGAAATTCATCTCCGTAATACACTTTTATTGGCAGAATGCATGGCAAAATCTGGAGAAGTATGAATTTTACACCAGTACTGAGTTACAGCTTGTGTTTTGATTGGAAAGCATGAAACTGTATAAATTTGCATTTAAAAACAAGCCAAATCGAAGGAAACATCTATTCCCTATCCCTTGTAAGACACACGCAGTGCATAAAATATGTGGTGTGCAAATTTTATATTTTGTCTGATTTCTCTGGTGAAGTGAACTTTGGCCAGTTTCTCTAGGGGTCCTTTCTTCGTGCAAACAGCTTAAATTTGAAAAGTGATTTGAACTGATATCAAAATGCAAAACTTACGTATATGAAAATATTCTAACTACTCAGAAATCACTGCAGCAGCAGTAAGCAGAAAATGGTTTTGGAATGATATTTCAAGCAAAAAAAAATTAACATATAGACCCATACCTTCAACTTAGAATTGCCATTCTCAAACATTTCTCCCCTCCTCCCCCAACATCCAAATATTTGGAATAAAGTATGCTTCTGCCACCTTTTAAATGTACTACCTTTTAAAATTCTAGCCAATTGTCACTGAGTGAAATATTCTAGTGGGCTTGTTCTCTGAAAGGAAATAGATTCTAGCAGTGAAATTTATCAGCAATCATACTTATTATTTAGTCCATCAACACATCAAAGATATAGTGATTTCTGTTGGAAAAGAGAATATTGCACTCCAAGTGTAAATTAAATCTATAAGAGTATATGGGGAAATCCCCGCCTTATTATCCCACCACAGACTAACTAAACCACAGGTTTGGAAAGCAGTGGCAATTAACTGCATTTGGGGGAAGTATGTGTCCTTTATGCCATTTGTTTTTTTTAAAAATGCTGACATCCCTTAGGATCCCAAACAGAATTGAGAATCTTAGCAGTGAGGAAGATTGGGAACCCAAGTGTGAATCTCCAGTTCTTCAGTCCAAACTAAAAACACTGGCTGAGCTACACAGGTGTCGGAAACAACGTGGTGTTTCTTGTTTTTTTTTTATTTTCTTCCATGCTGTGTGTCAAGTGTGGGAAGAGTTTACTGCTGATAATGTATCGCTGAACAAATCTTTCCTTGGGTAATTCAACAGTTTCTTTGTATCAGCCTGTTGACAAACTCAGTAAGCTTGGCCATCTTAGAAATGGCCAAGGCAAGGACCATCTCTCAAATATGAACCGTATCAATAATGGTCTCGCCCTAAATCCCTTCTTATCCCCTGCAATTATTAAAAATATTAAACTGTAGCTCTGCATTAAACTTCTGCATTTTTCTTATCAGGTCTCATTCAATTTGAGGGCAAGGCATTTTCTTTGGAAAACAGGTATTCCTCAATTGATGACTAAAATTAGTGGCAAAATTTGTCACTAAGAGGTGCAGTCATTAAGTACCTAATTTTACTACTTTTTTGCCATGGTTATGGAGCAAATCCCAATGTTCATTAAAGCAAGACATCATGTGATGGTGGTGTTACAACTTTCCCTGCTGGCTTCCCCGTTGACTTTGCTTGTGGGAAGCAAATTGGCAGTCACATGATCCTGAGATGCTTCAACTTTATATCATAAATCTAAGTAAGCTTGTCATTTTGAACATTCAATAATCAAGTGATTGTAAGTCAAGCATTACTTTTCTGGATGAACTGCTTGTGAATTAGGAATGACATTTGTGCTATTATTTAGTGGAGAGGAAACCAAACTGGTGAATGTAGACAGCCTGTCTTTCATTCTACAATAGTATGTTACACATCTGGCAACTTTATGCTGGCTGGAGAATCCTGGGAATTGAAGTGTACACATCTTAAAGTTGCCAAGTTTGAAAGCACTGTACTAGAAAGTGTCCAGCAGTGTGCAGTTTCCCGGCTTCCGAAACTAACTAAATCATACATTTGTTTCTTTGTTTATTTATGAAGGGATGGGTAGGGGGGCAGGCTTTAGAGTGAAGGAAAATGTGTGATATAAACAGAAGTCGCACTTTGGCTACCTACACTTACACACCTACACTTACACTTACCTTTAATAAAGTAAACAGAAGAGGGCAACCCAGGGGGAATTGAACAATTGTTTTTTTTTTTCCCACGCATAGCATCTTTAGAATAAGGTAGCAAAATATATAGCATTTTCTTGGAGGGAGGGTTTCACTTTGGTGAAACATTCCAACCTAGCTTTCTACAAAGATGCTAACTGGGGAATTTTGAGAGTTGAAGTCGATAAGTCTTAAAATTGCTGAAGTGGACACTCCTGAATTAAAACCAACTCCTCCATCAGCAAGATGGGAAAGGACAGATGGCTTAGATCAAACCTGGGCATTTTACAGCTCCTGGGCAACATCTGGCCCTTCGGTTGTCCCATGTGAGGTCAATTGGAATTTATAAATCAAATGTAAATAAGTGTGCCTCATGGGGCAGGAGAGGAAGCCGTGTGCTCTGCAGTCACCATGTGCTCTTTCAGTCTGCTGATGGCCACTGGAGGTGAAGAGAGAAAGCACTTTTCTACTGCCTGCATAGTGCACTCCCTGCACCTGGAGCAGCCTGAGAAGTTGATGTGATGGAATTCGAGGACATTAAATCAGGTTACATTGGTTTAGCCCTGCACAACATTTCCAGTTTCTCATGTGGCCTCCTGGGAAAATTAATTACCCATCACTGGCTTCAATTGATGACTTCTCAGTACCTCGCAAAAAGATCTTAGCCTCTTAAACCTCTTCCTAGTGTGGATTTATTAAAAAGTACACAACAGAGTCAACACTGTCTAAAAAAAAATAACATGGCTGCCTTGAGTATGCTAGTTTGGCATCTGGTATTTTCAGTTGGGTTTGGGATGTTTGGACTGACACATTGTAGGTTTGCTTTTCATCTCATCTCATCTCTGGCTAGAAAAAAAAACATCAGCAGGATATTCTGAGGCTTCTCAAGCAAGGCTGCCTTCCAGAGGCTTGTTCAAGTAGAGTTCAGATCTCTGGCAAACAGCTCAGTGTGTCTGTAGTGCTACTAATGCAAAATACATGGGCTTTTACATTGTAGTTGTGAGAGTGATGGGCCCAGTGGCATCACAGGCTTTTAAATATTCATCCGTTCTCGTAAATATTAAATATGAAAAACAGAAAAGCTAGTCTTAACTACACTTCAGTGAGCAACCAGAAAAGAACAAAAGCACATCTGAAGAGAAATAAATTAAGTACAACTCCAGGATAACTGACACAGACCTTAAGATGCTGGATAAAAATGTGCAATCTGTACCTAAAAGCTGTGAAAAGCCAATTTAAAAAAAATAGCATGCAAACACACACACACAATGTCTACAAGGGAAAAGTCCACCAGGAATACCACAAAACATTACAAAAAGTAACATTAAGGAATAGAGATCGGAGGGGGAAAACACGAAAAAACCATTCCTAGAAAATGATTGTTTCCTTACTAGCGTAATTATCTCCACTCATTATTAACCTTCAATTATATAAATAGACTTGACTATTCAATATTTGATTATTGTTTGCCTGAGTCAAGATGTTATTGCTATTATTATTCACAGGAAATGTCATGAACTTCATGTTCGACTGATTCCTTGATGCAACCATCCTTTGATTGGGCATCTAAATCAAACAATCTGGCCTGTGCTTGCCTTTGGATCAAGAACTGTATATGGAACTATTTTTGGCATTGATCAAGTTCAGATGTGCACGTGCATCCGTGTACGATATTGTGGGATCTCCTCAATCAGCTTTGCATGCTACAAACGGAGATGCATTTTCCATCTGTTTGGAGGTGTGGCCTATGTATCCCTTTCATCTGTAGCTGCTATATACAATCCTTTCCTGTATCTTGATCTGGACATCTGTTTTTGGAGAAACACAGTTCTTTAGAATTTCAGAAACTAAATCCAGACTTTTAGAAGGTAGCTTGGAAAATATATGTCAAAACCCAGCTTTTTTAAAAAAATGGGCTTTTATTTCTTTTAAATCTGATGAAACTACTTCAGTTCTGGAGCATGTTTGCATTAAAAAGGAGAAGATGGAATCTCACCCAAATAAAGAGAACCATCTGGTCTGCTAACTTTTTGTATTGTAAAGGTTCTTGCTAATCACACTAAAGTGTGTTGGCTTTTGCCATCTTGTCACTGAATTGTTATCTAGACAAAGAAGAGGAAAAAAATGTCTGGCACATTAATGAATTGGCAAAATGGCAGCATTCATTATTTTTTTCAATCTCATCCAAATGAGCCTTGTTTGATTTTCCCCAGAGCTAATTTTCCTTAATCCAAGTGGAAAATGTATCAGAGCATATGGGAGAAAACACATTATTGATGTGACTAGGTTGGTTTCATTAGATTTTGCAATAAAGCCAAGCAACAAAGAAAACTTCACCCAAAATGAATTTATATGACAGTATGTAGCAAGAGAGAAGTTTGGTGGGAATAAAACAATATTTCTATGGCCGTGCCAAGTAAAAATTGCTAATAATTCAGTAAAATGATTAATAAGTTATGAGTACAATTAATAATTTTATGATTATTGGTGGAGCAGCGGATTTGTTGGTCACAACAAATGGAGTGATCTTTCCTAATTAGAACATTTTCTCCCACTGCAAACATTTCTCTCAAGTTAAATACTATACATCAGAGCGGAATAGAACAATAAACATTTGAAAAAATACAGCATTATGTCACTTTGTCTTCTTTTTATGATGTCACATTATTTCATACACAGATGCTTTCATGTTCCATGTTTATCATTCCTATTTTATGATTTCAAGAAAGGGATATAAATTGTGGCAGAAACTAGAGAAGGCACAGATCTGCTAGATTCAGTGTTAGGCTTGTGCTAACACATACTGTTCTGAAAAAAATAATATACATTAAATCTAAATATAGATCAGAAGAGGAACTAAAGCAGACTTGACACAAGTGTTGATTCAGGAAAGCTGAGAGAACAGCCATTGCATTCAGTACAAATATTTGTGTTTCTATAAACAAAAGGAGGCTTTGACAAGGCTTTACAGATAGATAATAGAACCGTGTGGATCCCAGTGTGTAAATAAATTCAGCATATTTCTGAGTTTGTGACTTCTTCATATCTTTGGTGATATTCAAAAACACTGTCATCTTGAACCTGTTTATCCTGTTCCATAGCTGAAGCCTGCAAAGCCAATCAGTGGGCACATTAGTTGCTCCTAGGTTGGTCAATAGCTGTGTGTCTTTTGAGATCACTCACACTCTGCAGCCTCTAATCACCTGGCTGTTAATTCATTATCTTCTTCCCCAAAATACAGTACAATGCCATATAATGTAATGCAATAGCTCACTGAGATATATCTCCCTTGAGATCCCTTGAAATGTGTGAAATGGGCAGCAAACGAATTTAATACATACCATAAATAAATATTTGCATGTATATGTTTGGTAGTTAGAAAGTTTGAGAAACCTTCCAAGAGTCTGCTCAATTAGACGGGGAAAGACATTGATTGTAATAAGGTAAAGATTCCCCTTGCCCATATGTGCTAGTTGTTCCCAACTCTAGGGGGAGGTGCTCATATCCAAAGCCAAAGAGCCAGAACTGTCCAAAGACGTCTCAGTGATCATGTGGCTGGCATGACTAAACACCAAAGGTGCACGGAACATTGTTACCTTCCTACCAAAGTGGTACCTATTTTTCTACTTGCATTTTTACAAGCTTTCAAACTGCTAGGTTAGGAGAAGCTGGGACAAGTAATGGGAGCTCACGCCATTATGCAGCACTAAAAATTCGAACCACCAAACTGCTGACCTTTCTGATCGACAAGTTCAGCATCTTAGCTACTGAGCCACCGCATCCCTCATTTGATTGTAATAAATATATATATATAATTTCCCTAGCTGTAGCATTTCTATAGCTAAAAGCACTGAAGGTGTATACAGAAACTCTTCTGAGCTTCTGTAATCAGAATGGCAAGACAGCACACAGCAACAAACCTTCATTTGAAAGTCCTTCCAAGCTGCTTCACCCTAGTTGATATGATGGCAAACAGAAGCTGCTCTGAGGAGTGATGGAAGGAGGGAAGATCATAAATTGTAAACAAGGCATACACAAACACCTGAACTTGAACCCCATAAACAAGACACTTAACTTCAGGCAGAGAAAGGGGGAAGCAGTGACAAATTGCAGATGCTGCATTGCAAAGCATCTGGTTTCTCACAGAAATGGAATGGTTAAGCTGAGCATAGTAGCTGGAAGTGAGTAGGTGCGTCAAGAATGCTCCAGAATGGAAAACAGACTCTCCCTGAGCTGCAGAAGGGCTCCTGATAGAATAACAACAGCAATGAAGTAGCCAGTTTCAAAGGGGTGGGGTGGAGAACCATTTTTCATTGTTTGATGAAATGACAGGGAAGGAGCACGTACACTGAATTAGAAGCAGAAAACTTCCAGTCTGTGAAACTTTCTACCAGTGGACTGTACACCCTCCCCACACCCCAAAGATCTGGAAAATGTCAAAATCAAACAACAGGGGGGGGGGGGAATAGAGTCATCTTAATATATACACATTCAGTAGGTGAAAATCTGTGAACGGAACAGTGTACAAGTTGTGAAGTTTGCTTTCAAATTACACAAGAAGTCTAGTTGGCACCAAGTGTCTTAAATCTTAACAAACCCCTTTCAATGCAGTGATGCATTCTCTACAGTCACAATTGGATAATATTTCTTCACTTCTGAGTGGTGGTAGAATTCAAATATTCATCACATTGGCTTGGATGCAGAGGAGGAGTAGAATTCACTTTGGTGATTTGGTTTTTCTGTCTGCCTCCATGCACTGCAGACCCGAGAAACCACTTCAGAGCATAGCTAGTCATTTTGGACTGGCGTGAGATAATGCTAAGAAGGAAGAATTGCCAGTAGATGACAGTATTTACAAGTTTACAAGAATATACTCTATGCTCTTCTGTTCTAAGTAGAATTTCTTGTTTCCTGTTACAGTTATATAGTTGAGCAGTAAAGCACATGATGACTGTACTCTTTGATTTCTCTATGTGATGTTTTATATAAACATAATTTCTAACAAGACCCTTCCATCTTACAAAAAGGGTGTTTTGGGGATTTGAAGAATCAAGTGCATTACGTAATGTCAGCATTAAACAGTAGTCCCACTTATGATGTTTTAGCACATTCTTTGTCCTGCTTCTCAGCTCTTTCAGAGGGCTCTGGAGAGTATATGCTAATAGGGAGTTATGGAAACTCTGGAAGGAGATACATAGATTTCATTACAGATCCTTGTACCTTTCCTAAAGCACTAGTGCTTAGTTGTTACCAATGTCCACATGAATTTAAAATTCATTTCAACATTTGGAAGAGGAATCTGTTTTGCTTTCACATATTCTGAGGGGACTTCTAACCAAGAAGGATTTCTGAGCTTTTGTATTCCTAGATCAGCTTGCTTTGGAGGAATGAAGTGATCTGCTTCTATCTTAGCTACAGGGTTAATTAAACCAAAGATAGTTTGCTGTTGTTCATTTATTTTAGATAAGGAAGTTTTCCCAATGCACTTAATTCTTGGATGGCTCCTCTTAATTCCTGAACTTCAGGCTGTACAAAGAAATGTTTGCTCGCTGACTTTGCGGAGTCTTTCAGAGCCCCTCAAACTCAGAAGATTAGTTAGGTGATCAGAGGAGAAGCCAATGACTGTGTTTTCACAGTTCCCATAGTTTTCATTTTCTTCTTCAGGGATCAATTGAGGAGGTAAATTAATAAGCAGTGCTTTCCTCTTTTCCTTGTTTTTGTCATTCTAGGATCTGATGCAGTTTGGGGAAGAAAATGAATTCACTTTTTGCTTTTACCTTTCAAAATCATCAGAGGAGAAGACAAGCAGATTGAAGATTGCCTTAATACTGTTTCTAATATTAAGTGAAATAAGTGGCGGTGTGGAAGCTTCCTGACTTTGAGATTATGTACAAACCTTTTCTCTTTTGTTGGGAGGGGGGGGGAATAAGATTTTAATCCTGAGATTGTCTTACACTAATTTCATGTCTGGCATGTTACATCAGAAATGGGTCTCAAGGGGTACATGCCAGAAGTTCTTGGCCTCAAACTTCTAATAGATAGACCCAGCCAACATGTTGAATGATGAGGGAAAGTGGAAATTGTAATCCAACATCTACAGAGAAATAGGAAACCTGTCCTTGTTAAGATTTACCTTTGGATAAATGTCAGAAGCAACAACAACAACACAATATATAATCACATGATATTATATATGCAGTAAATTATTAGAAATATGCAGTAAAATTATTAAAAATTATTTAAAAATGTAGTCAGAAATATATACAGTCAAATTCTGTAACTTTGTCCTGGTGATTTTATTTATTTTATTGATTCTTTACAATAGTTAGATGGAAGTTCAAAGCACAATTGAATATACATCACTAACATAGTTACTCTTCATGCTTTTGAATGAAAAGATGCCTTTGTTTCTCTTTATTAGTATCCATTATAGTTTCATTGCTTCAGCAGACCATTTTAATGTGGAAGCAATATTTATTCTATAATGTCTCAAATGCACTGTATGCTTTCTATTATCAGAAAAAATAAAGCTAGATTGATGCCATTGCATTAACCATACAAGATCCTTTAACAAACATTTCATTGACATTTATCTTAATAACCTGACTACTTTACATTCATTGAATTAATGTATGACTATCAGGTTACCTAGAAAACTAAAATATCTACTAATCTGCAATGTATCCAATGTTGGCTTTATCTCCTCAGAGCAGTGGTGTGTTGCAAATTGCATTCCAACCGGTACGGTTGGAATGGGGATGGTAGTGTCCTCAGGGATGCGTGCAGCACATGAGCACACTTGCACAGTGCATGCATGTGTCTTAGCACCTCGGCGATACTCTGCAATGCTCCACGGAGCATCGCACAGGCATTATATGCACCATATGCCTGCGTGGAAGCGCAGAAGCCTTTAAACACTGGTAAGGAGCTCGGTCGGGTGGGTGGGCCCTCCGGAGCACTGTACCGGAATGGTATCCGGTGCTCTGCGCTGGCTCCAGTATGCCCGTACCTGCAACCCACCTGCAACCCACCACTGCCCCAGAGGCTCTTTTTATTTAACATTGTTCAGTCTTTTCATTCACATAAGATTATGAATGCATTTCTCATTAAGAATTTTATTGTAAAACAAGAACTACTTAGTTCAATTTTAAGTGAAGTAATAGTTAGGTACAAGTTAGTTAACATAATTTAAACATTATTTCTACTTTAATATATAATTATACCCTGTTTCCCCAAAAATAAGACCTCCCGGGATAATAAGCCCAGTTGAGCTTTTGAGCACATGTACTAAAATAAACTCTCCCCTGAAAATAAGCACTCCCCTAAAATATTTAAATGCATGTGCAGTCCCCTCCCCCACCATAGGGGGAACTTGCCCCACGCACCCCACATGCACCAGCCATCCACACAGAATGGCCTCATGGAGGCCACTCCCACAAACCTTAGGTGCCATGCCCCTCTTAGTGGTGGCCACAAAAGGAGGGGCAGGCTCAGTGATGCTAGGGCTGGCAAGAAATTTGCCAGAAACAGAGACAGAACTTCCAGCCCTCTCTAGATCAGCTGAGCCATGGGGCTGAGGTTAAAGGGCCTCCTGAACCTCAAACATATTAAGACCTCCCTGAAAATAAGTCCAAGCGCTTATTTTGGGGGTCAAAAGAAAATAAGACCCTGTCTTATTTTTTGGGGGGACTGTATTAAAAAGAATAGCAGAAAAAATTTGAGTAGTTTCTGCATGGTAAAAAAATATGGTTAACTACAATAGCCAAATGATATACATACATTTTAATAAACAAGATGAATTATATTGGTAGCCGTTCAAAATAAGATCTTTTTTATGGAGATATTCTATTTCTGAAACTTCCTGCCAAGGGAAATAAAATTTAGATCATTATTGGTTTTACAGGAAGATTCCTAAAACCCATTTCATTTGTTTATCTGTGTATTTGTTCAGTTTCAGCTAAATTGTTCATGGGATTTTTTCCCTAGTTGTCATTAATCCAATTCCCTCACCGGGTTACAAAGCTTACTGATAGCATCACCTCAGCCATGTGGTACATTTTAAATTAATGTAAACATTTCCTTTCTATGGATTGTTAGTGTTGCAGAAAACTACTATACGACCATTTGTATTTAAATATCCCAGACAGGAGAATCTATAGATCATCACTGCACATGGCAGAATAGTATTAATTTAAAAAGAAAAAAAAAGTATAACAAGCCTAGCTTATCCTTCCTTGATCTCTTCTACTATCTGCTACATGCAAGAGAAAAGACTCCCGTATCCTTTTCACTTTACCTATAACAAATTGCAAAGAATATATGGCACCAATGTATCAGCCCTACTATTTTATTAATATCTTATTAATTTTACAAACTTCAATCACTTACCCCAATAAACTAACTCGAATTTTGTAGCCTGGTCACTGGGGCCTAGTGAACTCTCTCACATAGTTGTGCTTGTTGCTTTCCAAAACAACATCTGATTTGCCTTATTTATTTCAGGCATATTCAACTTTGATCATTCCACAAGGCCATGACCAATGAATTCCAGAGGGGAAAACTGGAGCTCTTATAATCCCTGCTAAATCATGTGTTTATTTCTTCCTACTAAAACATCTGGCACTTTACAAGACATGGGTCATAATTCTAAATGAAAATCTAGTAATAAAATGACAACCAGTAGGTTAATATCATAAAAGCAAGAATGACCTTGAGTGATCCCGAACATCAAATTTGCTTATTAATGCAAATGGACACACACACACATACACACATCATGTATTCATCATGTATTTGTTTATTTGCATTATAATTTATATTCTGTGATATATCTAGAAGATGCATTCAATAGTAGTTTTTTAGCCCCCACCCAACCCAGTTTGTGATGTCATCATTAAGCCAATGCCAAGAGGGGAAAAAAGGGGTGAGATTATTTTTTTCTATAAATTATGTGTATTTTTCCAGGCAATAAATGATGGGAACATTCTCAGCAAAGTATGTGTCATGTCCTCCAGAGTCAAGTGTCTTCAACCATATTCAGGACTGTGGCTGCATCATGTAGGGCATGCTTATTATGGCTCACATATCTAGGGAACCACCCAAATAAATCACTAATATGAAGTCCAGAGGAATATTTGCCTTTTGAGAAGTTGGAAATAATTTATATTGAACAGAAACAGCTGTTAATATATTTAAATATGTAGAAGTGCTCACAGTTAATAAGTAGATGAGCCCGACTTTTCCTGAAAAAGTGCTTTTATAACTTATAACTTTTAAAAATGAAAGTGTAAATGACTTTTGGACTTTTGTCTATGGCCACCACATTTGCAATTTCTAGATATCCACTGTAATAGCCTGCAATATCAACAACATTATACTCATCCAAACTCAAGTGAACGTTGCTCTTAGTATGTTATTTTAATATTGTGGCTTGTATGGCATTCCAGTCCTACTCATTGTCACCAGTTGGGAGGTATAAGAACAAAACACAACCATACTGAATGAATTAGTGATACTGAATGAATTTAAGAAGGATTAATAAAATAGTGGCATTTTATATCATTTTAAGACGAATTTTGTAAATGAGGCAAGGGGAGATATAGTGTAGTAATTCATTCTTCTTTGAAATCCTCAGTGAGGTATACCCAAATCTAAAATAATTTTGACTTCTCCATGCAATGTTTGGTTATCTTAACTAAGGATATTAAATCAAGTTTCAATACCCCCAACACACACACACACACACACACATCCTTGTATGAAAAACAAAAATAATTTGTTGACATATAAATATATGCACTTCCATTCCTTACAGCTACTTCAGTAAAGATATATTATCTACTTTTGCACTTCCAGAGATCAATTCATTTCTGTTTTCTGACTTTTTAATTACATTAGCTTATATCTGGACAGGATGTGGTTAATAAATACTTTTGAAGAACCAGCATATTTGAGATTGTGAGTGATCATTTCACATCTGTTAGATGGTCAGATTGCTGAGAACTATAGTTCAGCTATAATACATCTCTAGATTATTTAACTAAATATCAATGGTTTTTCTTCCTTAAGCTTCTTTATGTCTTCTTAGCTGCTGAGAAAGTAAAACTTATATAGGTAATTAAATTTTTTTGAACTGCATTGATGATCATGTTTAACCATAGCACCTTATGAAATCATGTAACCAGAATTAGCGAAATCTGATAAATTCTTAGCACACCCAAGGTTTTCTACTAGAACTAAAGGTGTCTGCCTGGGATGGAAGGAGAAGGGCATCTGATAAAAGACTGTATTTGAACATTGCAACTCATACTCTACCTCTTTTGCATAGAGTCGCAACAAGGCATAAGGATAAGAATCACAATTCCCATTTCATCATTCTGACAATTTAATTGCAGCCCTCTGCACCTCCTACATAAAAACACTGGAAGATTTGTATATTGTATGGGTATGGGTGTGTCTTTTGTTATACAGTGTGGGAAGGCCATATTGTTGAAGGTAAGAATCATTTGGCCATAAAATAACAAAGACCTTGGAGATCCAATAATTCCAAGTCCTGTCAACAGGAAACTTTTGCAGAATGAAACAGCATGAAGTCCAAGAATAACTTACAAATACAAATGCCTGCTTTGTGGTTGAAATAGATTTTAGTCTAAGCAATTTGTGTAACTAAGTACCAAATTATGGAGATCAAGATCAGAATCAGCATAGGACAAGCAAATAAGTGGTACACTCAATTACTTCTAGCTGACTCTCTTGCTAACAGAAACAGAATCGGTTAAACAAATTATAGGAATTCTCTTTATGCTTTGTTTAACTTTATATGCATTCCAGGGCTCTTCCTTGTGTCTCCCAAATAAGCCAGAAATCTCAGTTCAAGGGGGAACACCCTTGATGTTGATGTTGTTTGATGCTTATTGGTCTTGTATTCCAAGACTTCTGATTATATTAGGAAGGAGACAAGTCAGAGCTCCTGGCTAGCAGGATATTAGTAAACAATCTAAAGAAGAAGCATCTATGGTTTGTTGAGACAGTCCTGCTGCCAAGAGAAACCAAGTGAGGACAACCAACCAGGATCTACTAGCATTCTTGCTTGCTCATGCTAAGCCAGTGTTCTTGTACATTCTACCCTAGTGCAAAATATCATTGCATAATTTCAAATCAACTTTTTCCAATATGATAGATAGCTTCTCTGTACTCTGTTGCAGGCTTGAGATTCTGAAGACATTTTTTCTGTCTTTTAAGAAAATGGGATTAGAATTAGAAGCTGACATCTTTATGTACTTCTTTTCCTGCTGCCACTTAGCATCTGTGCACATCTTGTAAAGTTCACTATTGAAGCCCCGCAACTTGAATAAGTTCATATTGAGGCCATCATGCTAACCACATCTCATTTACAATCCTGGCTATTAAACATCTTAACAATAATTTCATCGAAGAAAGCCACATATAAAGCTAATGGTTTTGGGAATGTTTGTTACCAAGGAAACAAATAAAATTCTGGCTATTGGGGACTACTTTGCTTTCGGTGAAGAGCTGCATCCTTTTCAATTATTGTGCAGAATAGAAAAGTAGTAAACAAGGTTATAAATCTTTTGGAATTCATAATCACAGTAATAGAACAATAGGCAGTCACTGATATGCCAGACATGGAAAGAGAAATATTGCAATTTATTATTTTACAATTATGCAGTGGTCATTAAAATGAGATAATATTTCAAACCTGTTAGTGCAACTCAGAATGCACTGCAGCAGCGCGACACGCAAAAACAATGGATTGAATCTAATTATTTCCTTCCTGCAATTTGTGGGAGCCCATGGATTTCTCTTTGCAAATTTATTCTGAATTCTCACCTCTGAAGTTTCAGAAAGGGTCCCGCATTTGGCATAATCCCATTCCAGTTTCCTTGCCTACCCATGGGGCAGCGGGGCTGCTTTCCCAAATAAGAAAAACCTGATTTAAGCCATAAAATGTTACTGACCAGTTAGCAATGATCAGAGATGGGATCAGAAGAAACTTGAACTTGATCTTCTTAACTAGGGTGACCAGACGTCCCACATTTGGCGGGACAGCCACGGCTTTTCATAATTTTTCCCACGTCCCGGGGCGTTCTCAAAAGATCCCGCTTTAATTTTGGCGCCTTCTCGCTCGCTCCCCTGCCCATCCGCTACCGCTCGCATGGGCGGGGTACTGTAGCGAGTGTGTGAGTGGATGGGCGGGGAGCGAGTGAGCCGCTCATTTGTTCCCTGCCCATCCGCTGCCGCTCACATGGGCTGGGTGTAGCGAGTGAGTGGGCGGATGGGTGGGGAGCGAGTGAGCCACTCATTCGTTCCCCCGCCCATCCGCTGCCACTCGCATGAGCGGGGTGTAGCGAGTGAGCGGGCGGATGGGCGGGGGGAGCGGCTTGCCTTTCCAGCCCCACTTCCACCCAGACAAGCCATGGGAAAGCCTCCACCTCTCCAAAAAGAGCCACCTGTGTATGTGGCCCTCAGCGGGGTATGGAAGCGGAGCCTTTCCCCAAAGCATCCCTCATGCACTTCGGGGGCCGGCGGGCGAGGCGAGCACAGCGGCCGGAGACTCCCCCGTGGGACCACTGTTCCCAAGGCAAGAAAACACCGTGCAGCACTTTTCAACTCCCACGCAGCCGCAGTGATTTGTTCTGATGAGCACGGGGCGACTGGACTGACGGTAAACTCCTGCCACCACTGGACTAACTGCTGCTGCCTCCTCCTCCTCTAACAGCACCGCCGGATTTGCTGCCCGGCGCTGCAGCTGAGGTGAAGCCGCCAAAGCTCCCACCGTGCTTTTGAGGAGCCTTGAGGCCACGGGAGCCAGTAGGAAGGCGGTGGAGGGGCGGGAGCAGGAAAACAGGCCCGATGGCTCCTCAAAAGCACGGCGGCGGAGAAGGGGGCAGGGCAGGGGTAACGCGGTGCCCAGCTCAGGTGCTCCGAGCGGAGGGGGAGGAAGCACTGCTGCTGCCATGGGTGGGAGCTTTGGCGGCTTCACCTCCGTGCCGCAAAATTTTTAATCAAGAACCCCCCCCTGCCCCACCCCGTCCCGCCCCGCCCGCCAATGGTGTCCCGCTTTACCAATTTTAAAATCTGGTCACTTTATTCTTAACAGCTTTAGAAGTGAGGAGGCATCAGTAATCAAGACTAGCTTTTATCATTCTAAATGTACAATTCAGACGTGGTATTCAGCAGGTTCTGACCAGTTCTGGAGAACCAGTAGTGGAAAATTTGCATAGTTCGCAGAACTGGTAAATACCAACTCTGATTGGCTCCACCCCTTTCTATTCTCTGCCTCCCGAGTCCCAGGTGATTGGGAGGGAATGGAGATTTTACAGTATCCTTCCCCTGCCACGCCCACCAAGCCACACCACGCCCACAGAACCACAGTAGTAAAAAAAATTGAATCCCACCACTGACCCAGTTCCTATCTGGGTAGACCACAATGACTTTCATAAGCTCTGAACAGGTTGCCTTTAAAGATGGTATAACACACAGTGATTGCACTCCCCTCTAATACATAGGGATTGATGGGTGGTCACCTGCAATGCACAAGGTGCATAGGCTAAGTGTGTTCTTCTAGGCCTCATTTAAATAGCACTGATGAGCACTTAAAATTACCAGGAAATGGTCACCATCCATTTTCTCTTCTTAAGGTTAAGCTCCTAATAAAACAAGTAGATTGCAAGTGGCCCAGGACTCCTTTGTTTCTTACTTGAGAGGGAACTGATAGAAAGTCATGTCTGGCTTACTGAAACAGAAACATCTTTAAAATAAAACTATATCATTATGAAGCATTTTGAGAAAAAAGAAAAAGTCAGACCAAACAAACAAAAAATGCAAAAAAGATGAAACAGAAACAACCTATAATACAGCTGTTTATTCCAGAATCTCATAAGTGGTATCTTATATGGGAATTCTAGCATCTTCCAAAATTTGAGGTTCTGTGTCTGTGTGTGAGAGAGAGAAGGGGGGGAGAGATATATATTATTCTTCAGGTGGCTACATTAATAAATAGCCATTTTAGATAAAGGAGTTAATGTCAAACTACAAGACTTTGGATCACCTCTTCTTCATTATTATGTGTGGTGACTGAAGGGGATTATTATCATTGCCGGAAGACTTTAGGGATATTATGGGATTTTATAACTGAATTGTATTACTTCCAGTGCTGCCCACAGTCAACCACATTGGTAATTTATATACTGATTACAGGCCAAGTGTATATAAATTCTTTATTCTATAAAGAATCCTCCACTGCATTCGTATTTTTAAAGTCGCAAGTTAAGCAAATAAATATGTAAAAAAAAAAAAAAAGAACAAATCACAATTTAAATTGTCTGCCATTAACAAAGATACCATGTACCACAGTGGTGGGTTCTGGATCCCATTGCAACCAGTACAGTGCAACAGGACCAGATTTCAACCACAGGCATATGTGCAGCGCACGCATGTGTATTTACCGCCTGCGACGGCTCTGTACCATCCAGCTGCTCAGCATAACATCGCGTAGGCACTGTACACTCCGTGCGTATGTGCGTAAGCCTCAATTGGCTCAAATACAAGTAAGGAGGGCGGGAGGGCAGGTGGGCCCTCTGGAGCATTGTACCGGAACAGTACCTGGTGCTCCCAGCAGGTACCAGTACGCCCGTACCGGTCATATCCTACCACTGATGTACCACTTTTGAAATAATCATGGAAAGTAAAATGCTTCTCCCTAGTTAAAAGAGAGAAAACATGCAATATTTATGTTTTAAGGAGCGTGAACTTTTAATATAGCCTAGCTATATAATCTCTTTTCTTTAACCATCCTTTTGTTGCCAGTAATCAAAACTCTGGGCCGCGGTGTATCGCAAAACAATGTTTTTGTAACATTTTTAACTATTCCCTTTGCCTTTTAAAACCGGCTACCCAATTTGTTTTCCATGAAATTACTCTCTAGACTCTTCAAATCTATTTCTTTCAGAGCTGTTCTCTTAGAGCTGTAATTTTGTTCTGAAAGCAGCATTCATCTCATTTTTTTTCCACAGCAATCATTGTTCTAGATGAGTGTATTCCCAAGGACACATTTAAAAGTACTAATGTCGCTTTACCTGTTTGAAGTGGCCTCCTCTGTTGTCAATAGTTGTGGAGCAGGAAGGTCCACGCTCTAGTATTTTTCGGCAAGTGCCACCAAGTTTTTATACAGCTTTCATAAGAGCCTGGCACTTGGGTCTCTCGATACTATTGTGGGAGAATGGCTTTCCAGGGGAAAAAAGAAAAAGAGAAAGAGTGAGAGTGTGAGAGAAGATGAATTAAATTGCTGCTATTTGGGCCACAAAAAAGCAATGCACTCTTTGACATACTTAAGCTTTTTTTTTATAAAAATAATTTTATTGAAGATTACACAGTGCAGATAAAATGAGTACAGCCCATGAAAAGGAAAATGTGCAAAGAGAAAAAGAGAAAGAAAAGAAGTAATTTCCCCTTTCATCCCAGCAAGCGTAAACAGTTTTATCAATTTATCACCATCTCTTAACACACCTCAGTCTTTTCTTCCCATACCTCACCTCATTATCTATAAACAAGTCATTGAGACTATGCCTCATCATCCAATCTAATTGGCAAAAATTCATTAAGGATTATCAGAAATATTATCTATAAAAATTTGGATCTAATAAACCTACTTGAATTCCTTCCTTCTACATTTATACTTCCTTTTCTATTTTTTTAAACAAATTCTCCAAACCTCATAATTCAAATTCAATCTGCCAAAACACAATAAAACTTACCAGGTTTAACCTTAATAAGATCAATTCAAAATGCAGCCAGCAACATTTTCCACATAGAGACAGTCCTTGATTTACAAAGGGATGCTTAATGACCATTTGAAGTTACAACAGATCTCCCCAAGGCTACATACAATCTGAAGTTCTGATAGCTTCCCCATTCCTGGTGGTAAAGTAATCACATTTTGGGCACTTGGCAACTGGTCTGCAAATGACAGCCATTTACAGCATCCTGTAATCAAATGGCCACAATTTGTATTCCCCCCCCACAAAAAAAAAGATCCTGGGATTTATACCCATTGCAAACAATGGGTTTGCTTAATGACTGTGGTTAATGCCTTGTCTTCTGGCAGCTCTGTGCATGCACACACTGGGAATAGGCTCCAGCTGTTCTTCTGCTGCTGTCTAACTCCCTCTCTGCCTCTGACGCAGAGCCCTCATCTGAGCTTTCCTCAATCCCCAGGACTGGCCCATGTTCCTCCCCAAACTCCTCACTGTCCAATTCTGCTGCCAGCTCTGCTGGTTGCCGTCGGGCCACAACAATAGTACCCATTTTTTAATAATAATGACACCAGTCTTTTATCACCTTATCTTTTTGTTCCTATGCGTAGTGAAATATGTTTGGCTGTGTACAGATCTGCATTTCTGTGTAACAAGGAAATATAAACATTTGTAGGGGTCAGAACTCGTAATTCCATGACCTGCAGTTAAGTTAAAATAGTTGTGGTTTATTTATTTATTTTTCTTTAAAAATTATTTCCAAAGCATTGCTGGACTCGGATGACATTCTTTTCAGCAGAAAGTAAGTATTTTTTTTTATAATTTAACTCTGCCCTATTGTCTGCTGCCTCATTCTCTCCTGCACTGTCTCTCTTTCACCTTTCTGAATATCTTTAATGTACTCTGTAAAACATAATCAAATAACAGTCTTTTGTTTGATCTCAATCAAAGCAGTATATACTTTGCCATCATCAGATTGATTAATTAATGCAGTTCCAACTGATGACATTTAATTCTTTGGAATAATTCTTTGCATTTCTTTTTTTATATAAGATCAAATGCTAATGCTTTGTTATATTCCTGTGTCTAATCAAAGTTACATTAATTTTGCTCAATCAAAGTCCTCAGGTTCCTTCAATGACAAAGCCTAACAAAGAATATGAAGTTATTTAAGTTGTATAATGGGAGCTGACAAGATGATTTTTTTGATATCATCTTGAATTTTATAACAATAACAAATCTTTTCAGAAATGGCTTGAACATCAGACTTGAGGCACTGTCTAGACAGAAGGCTTCAAGTATTGCCAACTTTTTTTAAAAAATCTGTTCTTCCACAATGGATTTTTTCTAGGCTAAGTAAACAGGCAGAAGAAGCTGTGAGAACATTTGTGAAAGTTTCAAGTAGAAGATAAACTTGCTGGACCATTCACAAATGAAGATGGGCAATTGTATAACAAAGAATGTCTTTAACTAATTTCCTTCACATTTAATATCAAGTACATTAAAATTAAATTGTCTTTTAGCTATGTACCTGAACTACCAATATGCCATTTTTAGGCAATTAAATTTTCCAGAGAAGCTAGAATTTTGGCCATTAGGCTAAATCCATCCACACTGATTGATCTAAATTGTACAGTTGGCTGCTTTTCAAAAATTCTGAGAAATGTACTTCTAACACAATTGGAAAGGTCTAAATTTGGAGAGGCAATATAGAACATTTCAAGCTACTTTTCCTTCTTATTTGCCTAATGGAGAAATATGTTAGAGACAGATACAGAAAGCAATCTATAAATTGCTCCAGTCCTCAGATGATTTTTGTCACTGAAAATTGTATGACATTTTCTAAAGTTATGAAAATCAGTGGCTGTTCTGGCCCTGCTGAAAATTTAATCAATAACTGAGAAATGAGGTTTATAGATTCTTAACCTGCCTCTTTTTTCACATTTAGGTCAAGCAGGTGTTGCTTTTTATTCTATTGATTTAATGATCCCTGCTGCCCATATTGTGTTCATACACTTAGCAACTTAGTCAATGGCTTCCAATTTGGGATGGAAATACTCACGTAATTAATTATCTGCTTAAAAGGTTAGCCATTGATAGAGCTATTGATACTTTGCGGCTCTCCCATCAATAAAGCACAGATGAATTATATGAACGTGACTGATCCAAAACTGAAGAAAACAATGCCTGGCTACCGAATAGTTTTTAAAAAAATCTATTTCTGTTTCATTGGAGATTTCTGAATAAATAAACAGACTCTATGATTTTCAGAGTGGGATGGGACTTATAATTAGCTTTTTAAAAAACCACCCCACAAATAAACCCAAAACAAATCATAAATTCAACCTACACACATATATTAAGCCAAAGTGGTAAAGAGGAATGAAGATATATAACACAATAGGATTCCCAATCCAGTTAATAGAAGATAAATGGTCTCAATCAACTAAATAAAGATGCAGAACTTTCTACTTCAGCATGAGAAGGTTTTTTTTTTGTAAATGTTGGGTCTCTAAACTCTGAAAAAGATGTTAGTTAGTGATATTATCAGTTGAATTGATTGATGTAATATCTTTATCCCATGATGTTGGAGTCCAGAAGATAACATGGTGGCTTAAGCTTGAAAGCATTGTCTGTTAATCATTTCTGAGAATAAATAAACAATTTTGTGTTGAAGGTATTAAGCTAGGACACAGGAGTGCTAGCAAGTCTCTGCAGAGTTAAAGAAAGACATTTTGCATCTTAACTTATTTTTCAAATAAACTCAATAATTTATTGCTTCCCAAGAGGATAAAAAAAGAACATTTAGCTAATGCCCTGCAAGTTGTCCACTCATTTATATAGGACTAGCTATCACCCAGCATTCCCAGATATTTATTTATCCTTATCATGTATTAGACAGGAAAAGCCATGATTTCGGGCAACAATTAAATAAGTTACAAATGTTTTCCCTGTACCCCCAGAAGCCATACATTTGTCCTCAAAAATAATCAAAGCCTTGTTGAAAATGTCTGGACCAAACGTAATTTCTAATGTTGGATTTTCCCCCTTACCAGAGGGACATCCCTTGTAGAGTACTGTGAAGCTATTACCATGCAACTCCACTGTGTTGTACAGTAGAATCCATTTTACAGCAGTACTGTAGAAGCTATTTTAAGGCACAACAAGCTGTATCTTAACAGAACACCCCCCCCAAAGGGGTGTTAGGGGTATCCTACCTACCCCCACAGTATTTGTTTTCAGAGAGTAAGTCATCTGTGTACCAAATTTGGTTGAAAGTGCTCAAGGCATTCCAGAGTTATGCTGGAACACACACACACACACACACACACAAAGAGAGAGAGAGAGAGAGAGAGAGAGAGAGAGAGAGAGAGAAAGAGCCATTTTTATATTCATAGATTGCAATCTTTTCAGTCTTGAGAACTAGATAGATTGCATACCAGTAACTTGACACCTATAAGTAGTCGTCAACTTACTAACATTAATTTAGTGACTGAAATTGTGGTGGCACCAAAAAGAGTGACTTATAACAGGTCCTCGCACTTATGAACATTGCAGCATCCACTTAGTCATGTGATTGGCACTTGGCAACTGGCTCGCATTTATGAGTTGCAGCACGCTGAAATCATATAATTGCTATTTGCAATCTTTTCTTATGCCTTCCAACAAGCAAAGTCAAAGGGGAAACTAGGAAGGAGGGTCGCAAACAACAATCAGGTCTCACTTTAGAATTGTGGTGATTTGCTTAACAACAAAAGAGGTTGTGAAATCAAATGTGGTCACCTCAACTTTACTTAGGATGTCATTATGTGATTATGTGAGTCATTAAGCAGAGCATGGGTGAAGGATCAGGGAGTTCTAGTTTAGGCCCATGCAGGCCTACCTGTCCTGGGTCTCTCAAGGCCTCTTCTACCCCCTAGGCACCCTGTGCTCCAATTTCTACTCCTCATGGATCCCACAGGCCTTGGGTCTGTTTTCCTCCCCCACAAGGTCCCTGCAGGCCTGTCCCATTAGAACCCCACCGTCCTTCACACCCACACTGGTTATCTACGACACACTTATCCTTTGAAGAGCTTTGGAGCTCACATTGAGGAAGGTGGGCTGGCCACTCCATTTCTTGATGTCCTGTGCCACATGGCATTGTTCTGGAAACAGCCACCGTTTTCAAAGCATCCACAGTTCATTGAGGCTTCTCCAAAAATGGTAGCCAGTTCTGGGTTAGCCTACATGGCTTTGATACTCTCCCTGAATGTGCAGGGATGGAGCAGACAGTTTTCCTTTCCTAAGATGAGCTCTGGAGCCCAAGGCCTTCAGGAACTGGCAAGGGGTGGGGTGGGGGTATGTGGGCCCAAAACTATTAGGGACCTGGTAGAATGGGATGGGGAAGAGATAAATGAGGGGTTATTGTCCCTGCAGTTACTCATAAGGTAGGGTGACCAGACGTCCCGCATCTGGTGGGACAGGCACACGTTTCAATAATTTTTCCCGCGTCCCATCGCGTATTGAAAAAGTACCGATTTTCCAAAAGAAAGAAAATCAATTTTAAAAAGGACGCTGTGAAAAAAAATATTCTATAAAGTGTCGTTCCTGATGTGGCCTTTAGAGGGCAGTGTTTCCCTCCCTCCCCTTTTGCGCGTGCATGCACCGACGCGCGCCGTTTTTCTGCAGGGAAAGCGATGGTAAGGAGGAGGCTAGGTCCTGGGCCAAGCAACTCAGCCATCGGAAGTTTTTTTTTTCCTGCTTCTTTTGGACGCCGCTCTTCTGCAGCCATGCCGTGCAAGCCGCTGTCAATTTGGTCTGGGTGAGCCAAGGGGAGGCAGGCGGGGATCCGGTTGGGAGAGGCTGGTGATGGGGGTGGCTTTTGAAAGGGTTGGGAGGCGTGGGGGAAGGCAATTGGGGGAAGGCTGCTTTGCAACTGCCAGCAAAGTCCCATCCCCCCCGCTCTTGCCTTTCCTTCTGCTTGCAGCTTGCTCCATCCCAGCGGAGGCTGAGCCCGACTCTTATTTGGACCTCCTGCATCCCCCCCAAACGGAGCACCCCATTTCAAGCAACGAGGGGCGCCAAGCAGGGCAGGGTTGCAAACACCCCCCTTCCCCCAAGGCTGTAGGCGAAAGCTGCTCTCCAACGTCCCTCCCTGCCCTGCCTTCCCAGACCCAGAGCCATCTCTGTGGAGGTCCTTTTTGGCTTTAACGTGAAGCCTTGAGGGGGGAACAGGGCACGCCCAGGCACCTCTGCCCCTGAATCAGGAACGCTGGCTTTTTAAATCAACTTTTTGGAAGGAGGATGGGAGGACGGATGGGGTGAGTACTAAAGGCATCCCGGCTGAAATCACTTTAAAAAAAAGCCATTTTAAAAAAATCCTACTTTTAAGGCGGTGAGCAGATCTAATGCTCCTTCCAACTCCCCACAACAGAGAAAGGGGGGGGGGAGAAAGTTAGGGAAGGAAGGAAAGAAGGAAGAAAAGGAA
Organism: Thamnophis sirtalis; assembly: GCF_051295495.1. Classification (NCBI taxonomy): domain Eukaryota; kingdom Metazoa; phylum Chordata; class Lepidosauria; order Squamata; family Natricidae; genus Thamnophis; species Thamnophis sirtalis. Next base: position 66,673,227 of record NW_028261385.1, read on the forward strand.
AGAAAGAAGGAAGGAAACAAAAAAGGAAGGAAAAGAAGGAAGGTAAGGAGGAAGGAAGGAAGGAAGGAAGGAAGGAAGGAAGGAAGGAAGGAAGGAAGGAAGGAAGGAAGGAAGGAAGGAAGGAAGGAATAGAAGAAGGAAGGAAAGAAGGGGGGAAAAAAGAGTGACTGGCCTCATTTCATCCAAGCAGGTTTTCATGTCCAAAATGGGACTAGAGACTCCTGATTTCTTGTCTGGTGCCTGAACCACTAATGAAAAGAAGGACTAGGAGAGACATTATTAGCAGTGTTTCAATATCTCAGGGGTTGCCACAAAGAAGAGGGAGTCAAACTATTCTTCAAGGTACGTGAGGGTAGAACAAGAAGCAATGGGTGGAAACTAATCAAGGAGAGAAGTTGTGAATGTTCCAACACTGGAAGTTTTTTAAAAGATGTTGGATAACCATTTTTCTGAAATGGTGTAGGGTTTCCTTCCTAAGCAGGGGGTTGGACTAGAAGATCTCCAAGGTGCCTTCCAACTCTGTTATTCTCTGTTATTCTATTCTAACATATACTGTTTTAAAGAAGCACAGAGGGAACAATCCTCCAGGCTTTAGTGACAATCACTAAGTGTTGTAGCTTATGATTCTTGATGAATGTATTCTATTTTATTTTTCTTTATGTACACTCAGAGCATATTCACCAAAGACAAATTCCTTGTGTGTTTAGGAGTTTAGCTTCTCTCTCTTGAAAATGTAAGCTACCATAAGGCATTATGGTAGTCCCCTTCGGGGGAAAAGGACAGCATATAAATTTAATAAACTGAAACTTATAATGCAAGCTAGCCTTAGCTTTCAAACAGTTCATTTAGTGACCAAAGTTGCAATGGCATTGAAAAAGGGGACTGATGACCATTTTTCACACTTAGCGACCATTTTCACACTTAGCGACAGTTGCAGCATCCTCATGGTCACGTGATCAAAATTTTGATGTTTGGCAACAGTTATAATTTATATTTGTAAATTGTAGTTATGTTGAAATAAATAATATTACAATACTATTTTTGTGTTGTATGAAAATTTTTGTTGCTCCGTATAAATTTTTTAATCAAGCCCCCTCCCCCCCCAGTCAAAAGTGTCCCTCTTTACCAATCTGAAAATCTGGTCACCTTATCATAAGGGTGGATGACTGCAGGGGTGCTGCAGTGGCTATAACTTTGAAACTGGGTCTATCATAATTTTGGAGAGCTGCTGAACTAAGTCATAAGTTGAAATACACCGGTCATCTGGCTGGTGAAAAATAAGGGGAATTTTTGCTAGCTGTAATTTTAATTGCCAATGTTGACTCAGCAACTATACAATCCTTCCCTACATGTAGAGATAACCTTTGACCAGCTCTCAACAGAAAAATTGCTTACACTTCTTCCCCTATCTGTATATGGAGTATTAGTTCAGGGAGGTTATACAAACATACTTCATCTCACTGAGCAGACCCTGACTTATCAGGAAGTGTAATAGATCCTCCTCTTTCCAGGAAAAGGATCCAAAGACCCACATCGCTGTGTAATGAATTCCAAACCTGGAAGATTCTCCATGAAATTAATGCCTTGCCACCCAATATAGTTGCCCTCGGATCTTTTTTTCACTGACCTTAGAAACCTGGGATTGTTTTGATAGCCAACCCCAAAACAAGAAAATCTGTTCTTTGCAGAGCAGTCTAGGAAGGCAGCATGGTCCCTTGTTTCTACATAAACTTTTCCCTCCTGACTTGAACTGAATGTGTAACATGACTGCTTGTGCACTGTTACTATTTTATTTTAACAAGGAGAGCAATGTCCTTCTTATGCTTAAATCTGTGAGCCTCACTGCTGCACTGAGCCAGGTAAAATATAATTCTAACAAGAGCTTGATACTTCTGCTCAGTGGGTTTCGATTCCCTATTGTAAGGCTGCTTGCTAATTTCCTGGCTGCCTGTTTCTGACATCTATAATCCAATATCATACACAAAACAAGGGAAAAGGCTTTTTTTTAAGTGCCTCGAACAAAAACTGAAGAAAAGAAAGCAGAAGCAGTTGCAGAAGTCTCAATTTCACAACCATGGGAAACTCTTCAGGGTTGAATAGTTTTAGTGACATGTGCAAGTTTTGAAAATAGCCTAGAACTGAGATTCTCAAACTTAATTACTCAACTTCTACACCCTCCGTTGGGAGTATAAAAGAGCTTTACTGAAAAATCTTGGATATTCTATAACACTCTCCACCCATTTTTTCCACAGAAAGATATATGTTGGGAGCAAATATAATCTAAGGCCTCTTTGTTTCTAACTGAGGAATGGGGGAATTTGTCAAGATTGGTGGGTTGTTCTCATTTTATGATCACTAAAAGATAGTGGTGGGTTTCTAACCAGTTTGCCAAGAGGGCATTTTGCATGGGTGCTACACACTTCGCTCATACACACATGCACCGCACATGCCTGCCACGCATTGCTGCGCATGCACAGTTGACTGAAAACTGTTCTGCGCATGTGCAGAAACATGCCAGCAACAGCAGAAGATACTGGGGAAACAGTCCGGGGATGTGGCAGGCCTGGGTCGCTGCCAGTTCCAGTGATTCAGACTGCCATACCACTAGCAGTTTGGCCAAACCGGTCCAAACCAGTAGAACCGACCATTGCTAGAAGATAACTAAAAGGCAGCCTTCTCCTCAAAGATTCTTCAGATCCAAACCTCCTTTTCAGCCATATATGAAATTGCATGTGACCTAGATGATATTATGTGATCACCTTTGGATTCCACGCAGTGACAAAGAGGGACTGTTAGAAAAAAAGACTATACATTAAAAAAAGAAAGAAAAAAAATTGTTTACCTTCTTGCAAAATCACAGAGCAAACCTGAATCTCTAAACTGACCCAAGGGGTTTTGTTACCAAAGAAAAACATTATTTAAAGGCTAAGATTAATTTTAAAATATTAAATGCTAACACAAGCAATAAAGTAGCAGATGTTTTGCAAATCTGCATTTCACTTGTCAATATACTTCAATATAGGATGGGGGGTCAAACTGGCGGCCTGGGGGGCCGGATGTGTCCCATGCAGGCCATGCCCACCCCAGCTCCACAAAGGGGAAAAAACATCATGATACGTCGCCAGGTCTCGCTGCTTTAGCAGAGTAAGGAAGATACTCAGAGATTATTCACATCCTGGTCAGTGTCTCTTTGCACTTCTTCCATTGGGCAGAAGACATCAAAGTATAGAAAGCCGAACAAATCAGTTTAAAAATAGTTTCCATCCTTGGGCTGTCAGACTCTTAAACACAACCTCAATCACTCCACGCACACACGGAAACGTATGACTAGTTTTTTTCCTTTTTCTTTCTTTCTCTCTTTTTCTTTTCTCCTAATTACTTGCATTGGGATTATTCCTTATACTATTCATGTTGTTTGTATTTGTTGTCATGGATTGCACCAGTGAGGCAAAAACCAATTTCATTGTATTTATTTTGTACAATGACAATAAACACTATACTACATGACAGCAACGTGAGGCCGCCAGTTTGACTCCCGTAATGTAGGACTATCATGTCCCTGTCATTTTGTGCAAGGAGGACATCCTGTACTAATTGGGTCAAAGAATTAGGAGAGCAAAACAGCAGGAAGGTAATATTATTTTTGAAGGATAACACAGGTGGTCCTTATGATTACAATTGACCCCAAAATTTCTGCTGCTAAGTGAAACATTTGTTAAGTGAGTTTTGTCTCATTTTATGATCTTTCTTCCACAGTTGTTAAATGAATCACTGCAGTTGTTAAGTTTGGTAACGTGATTGTTAGGTAAATCTGGCTTCCCTCTTGTAAAATGACACTGCAACCATCATAAATATGAACCAGTTGCCAAGCATCCTGATCACATGACCAAGGGAATGCAGCAAAGGTTGTAACTGTGAAAAATGGTCATAAGTCATTTTTTTCAGTGCCATTGTAACATCAAACAATCGCTAAAGGAATTTTTGTAAGTCCAAGACAAGCTGTACTGTCTTTCCACTTTCTTTTGTAGTGGAAGTAGCAGACTGCAATTCTGGCTGACTTCTGGAGAACAACTGGAGATACAGTCCCAAGCCTACACTTGATACAGTAACTATGGTAAGCAGGAATCTTCCACTTCGTAAGCGTGGAGGCTGCTTTGACATACAGTCATCAGTTTGGGTGTGACTGTCATTTACTTTTGGATGCAGTCTTGTGCTGCACAAATTCTTAGGCTAAGTTTGAGTAAGTTCAACAGGACTTGATATCTTCTTACAGGGATAGATGGCAACCCTCCAAAGTTGTCTTGCTTTGGAAATCATCATGCTACTTCATTTATTTAAACTTGGTTACGTGGAGCTGGGCATGGCAAGGTGGAGCAGGGGGAGAGGGTAGAGAAGGTGAAAGGAAGGAAAGAACACCTGGTCCTCATCAAAGTAGGCCAAAGAGCCTTCACACTTCCATCAGTGAGGCCAACGGGCTGAGAGCACACTTCTTGGCTTGAAAGCTGCCCCACATTTTTGAAAAATGACTCCTTGCAGCTCTATCAAGTTATGAATAATTTTTCGCTCCGAGATCCAAAACACATACAGTTCTTGCTGTACATCTAACAACAGTGGGACAGGGAAATAATTCAATTTCCATTAGCAAATGAATGGGGTTGGGTAGAGACTCAGATGAAAATGAGCACAGGCACAGAACACGTGCCTGTGGAAACTACAATCTTTTTCCCTTCGGAAGAAATCATACTGATAGAGATCCAATTGAAAACCTTGGATGGAAAGATTTTTTTTTTTTAAAAAAAATCAGGTCTCTCCCTGCAGTGGAAATTTATTATACATACTTGGACAAGCAGTTTCCTTTTTTTTTAAACTGCTGTGGTGGGTAAACATAATAAATTGATTCCATCCCATTTATGATGTTGAACTCCTCTGGACAGAAAAACTCAAATCATTAACCTAGGGAGAGAGAGAAAAAAGTTCTTTAATGGTTGAAGGGAAAATAAGATCAACTCGCCCACAGAACTGGAGCCAAACCCAAACTCCTGCAATGTCCAAGCCAAAAGGAAATAACATATGGTTTCATGTTCAGAAGCTTTTGTTGTGAAATTTACAGCTGTAAAATTTGTCTAAAACAGTATAACCCCCTCAAGTCAAAGCCAGGGGCAACGGGAGCAATAAGTCTGGTATGTATTGTAAATTCCACAACATATATATTCAATTAATGGCCTGAAAACCATGAATTCCTACATCAGAAGATTTCCACAGCCCCTTCCCCTAAATTTATGAAAACCAAGCAGGAAAACTGTGGGGTTCTTGGTGCTCTCTGAGGTTGTTTGTTTTCTTGCAGACATCTCATTATCAAACTAGGTGACATCATCAGTGCTAGTAGGGAGTGAAGTCTCCTCTCTGTTTATATACTAGTGGCTTGCCTTGTCAATATTGGTGGGAGTGTTTTGGTAGTTTCTTGATTCGGTTTGTTTACTGTTAGTTTGTTCGTCTGCATATCCCAATCAAGGAACCACCAATGTTCCACCAACATTGACAGGACACGCCACTAGTACCGTAATGGGGAACCTATGGCATGCGTACCATAGGTGGCATGCAGAGACCTCTCTGCAGGCACGCGAGCCATCACCCAACTCAGTGTGCGTGCCTCCCGGTGGCCAGCTGATTTTCGGGTCTCTGCTGTGCATATGGGAAATATGTGTGCATGCGCAGTGGGAAGAGGGATCATGCACACATGCACGGGGTCATGCATGGATGTGGGGGGCAAGGGAAGTGTGGGGGCAGCATACCCTCTGCGCTCTGTTTTTGGTCTCAAAAGGTTTCAGGGAGGTGTGGTAGGCCAAAAACGGGACACAGGTGTGTGGGGGATTCAGCTGGTTCAGGAAAACCCAGATGTTAATTTTATATTTGGTTTGCAAAAACAGTAGTTGCATGGGGGAGTGTGGGGCGGGCTATGCACGCATGCGCAGAGGTGGGGCATATTGCATTATGGATATGAGCACGAGCACAATTTTGGCACGCAAGGACAAAAATGTTAGCCATCACTGCGCTAGTATGTAAAATGAGATGTAAATCCCACTCCTTCTAATATTGATGATGTTACCTAGCTTGGTCATGAAACATCTGCAACAAAACAACCAAGTTCAGCGACACTAAGGACTCCAGAGTTCAGCTTTGAGCTACAAATATTCTCTCCTACACTTTTAGAAAGATTTTTCATCCTCTTGTAGCTTGATAAGAACATTTGGAGTTTAGCAGGAGAGGGGAGGAATGAGAAGAATTTGTTCAGTGTAAAAACTGGAATATACTGATTCTTCTGCAGCACCTTGCCAAGCATTTAAATTATGTTGGTTTAAGCCCACTTTATATGCTCTTGCTACTATGTAAATACTACAAATATTACATTTTTCTTCAATAGTTTGAGAGTCACTTCCCAGGTGTCTGCTTTGGGAAAGGACTACAGTTTTTCTTTGGATTATTTCCAGACATTCTGAATGTTTGTTTCCCATTGTGAAAGATAGCAGTGGGTCTCCTTTTAATCCCTTTTAATCCCGTTGAGAAGTACTAATTAGGCAGCATTTAGAATGAAAAGCATGGCTTTTCTAGACACTGAAAGAAGGAACCCTGAGTGCTCCTAAGAGGACTACAGATCAGGCTTGTGTGAATTATTCAGTAAAGCACTTTGGCCATGAACAAACTGACCTCTGAATCTGCTCCTCAAAGCTACAAAACAGTCCTAGAAAAGGCAGCACTGCTGATTCTGACATTTTCTTGGATTTATGCAGGAAACCACATAGCAATTTCAAGATGCCTGGAATCCTCAAGGGGGAACACCGAGCCCAGAACAGGATACTTACAGCAGTTTGTTTAGCATCATTTGGAATTACGGTGGAGCTGAAAAAGTGACTTATGACCATTTTTCACACTTAGGACCATTGCAGCATCCCCAGGGTCAAGTGATCAAAATTCAGATGTTTGGCAAGCGACTCAAATTTATGATGGTTGCAACCTTCTGATAAGCAAACTCAATGGGGAAGCCAGATTCACTTAGCAACCATGCTACTAACTTAATAACCGTGGAGATTCACTTAAGAACTGTGGCAAAATAGGGTAAAATTCACTTAACAAAAGTCTCACTTAGCAACAGAAACTTTGGGTCAATTTTGATTGGAAGTCAAGGACTATCTGTATACGTCTAGAACAGTGGTGGGTTTCAAAAAAAATTGGAACCTCTTCTGTAGGTGTAGTCTGCTTTCCGCGTGCACTGGTGGAACCTCTTTTATCCGGTTTGGTAGATTTGACGAACCGGTTCTACCGAATAGGTGCGAACTGGTAGGAACCCACCTCTGGTCTAGAAAAACCCACTGACAGGAAGGAAAATGATTGGGAATTACTGTCTTCAAACTGGAAAGTATAGGTATAATATCAGAGAAAATGTACTGTATGTATGTAGATCTACATCTATAAATAACTACATCTAGATATCTATCTCCTGGCTTTATTGCTATATAATAACTCATACTTAATACTCCTTCCTCTTCCTATTTTTCCCAGCAAAACAACCCTGTGAAGTGGGTCTGGCTAAGAGAGAGTGACTGGCGCAATGTCACCCAGCTGGCTTTCATGCCTCAGGCAGGACTAGAACTCACAGTTTCCTGCCCTCACCCTTGTACCTTAACAACTAGACCAAACTGGCTCTCCAATTTTTCAGTGCTAGGATGTGGCAGCATCAGGGGTGGAATCCAACAGGTTCTGACAGGTTCTGGAGAACTGGTAGCATAAATTTGAGTAGTTTGGAGAACTGGCAAATGCCACTTCTGGCTGATCCCAGAGTGGGGTGGGAATGAAGATTTTGCAGTATCCTTCCCCTGCCACGCCCACCAAGACACGTCCACAGAATCGGTAGTAAATAAATTTGAATTTCACCACTGGGCAGCATGCTATCTTCAAATTCACATCAAGCTGTCTCAGTTCCAGCAGGATTTTCTTAAGCCAGTTTGGAGTCAAATCAGAATGAACATGATTTGACACTTTATCAATCTAAGGGAGAGATTGAATGTGTGGTCAATGTTTTAACTCCTGCATTATTCTCCTGGCTGGAGAATTCTGGGAGTTGAAGTCCACGAGGCTTAAAGTTGTCTATATTGGACACCTCTGCTTTAGATAATACACACGCACATGCGCACAAACACACACACACACAGAGAGAGAGAGAGAGAGAGAGAGAGAGAGAGAGAAAGAGAAAGAGAAAGAGAAAGAGAGAAAGAGATGTACATACAAACATGTATTAGCTTGCTTCCATGAATGTATCTTATCTAAGCATGTGTCTTACTACATAGCTTCACATTATTCAAATGAACAAGTTGCCTCCATATTTTGGCAGCTTCAGAAATTTTCTTTCCCACTTAAATGTTTGTTTTCACGTTTGCAAGTACAATACTCACGGGGGTGGTAGAAGGGGGAAAAAGCCCTTAAGAAGTGGCTGAATAAAAATGGATATGTCTAGGTCTATATATAGAAGAAACATTTTAGTTTTCACTGTTTCGTAGCAGAAGCAATTCCCTATTCTTAAGAGGAATCTCCATTGCTTGGCAGGCATATTCATTTCCTTCTTGAGGAAAGGGAATAAGGCAGCTATTACACAAGAGTGTGAATTTAAAATACAAAAAAAAGCCATTTCACAGGGTAGAAACCCCTCTGTAAAAATCCCCTAAACAGTATATGTGAAATGAATTTTGAAATGCAATTCAAAATCATCAAAGGCTTTCAATAATAAAAAATATGCTTTTTTAAAAAAAACTAGGGAGTTTACTCAAAATTAATAAGCAGTTCCATTCTAGAGATACAGCTTCATTCACACACTTCAACTGCTTTCTGGAACCCTCACTTTCTGAATTGGGAGGATATACAGTATATTAATACTTTTTATTAGTGCCAGCAACATTAATAATTTAAAAATATAGCCCCAAGTTTTCAGTGTTTTGAACTGTGCCAATTGAAGTCAAGAGTGACAGTATAAAAATACAGTGAAGCAGAATGCAGTGATAAAGAAATGTATGGGAAGGGGTATAGTGGTGGGATGCTGCCCGCTTAGCAACTGGTTCAATGAGCGCGCGCTTTGCACACATGTGCGCTTCATGCGCACATGCAGCACTGAAAATGGAGAATTTAGAAGCTCAGCTGCTTACCTTCCAAGTCAGCAATGGTAAGTAAAACAGCTGGGGGAAGGAAATCAGCTGTGTCATGCAATTGGAATGAGGTAGAAAGTAGGAAATAAAAGATAGATAGAACAGGGGCAGGTGGGCGGGGCCAGCTGATTGTCAGAGCTACTGGTTCACCTGAACCGGTCCAAACCAGCTGAATATCATTCTGGCAGATATTTTGATTGTGGCAAAATCTGTACTATTACAGTTACCAGTTCTTCTGAGATCCAACCCAATGATATCATGGTTGACAATATCAAAAGCCATAGAAAATGAATGTTGAAGAAGGTTGTGCTTCTTTATTCATCTCCATCAACTACTCTGGTCACAACAGCAGTTCTCAAACCAGGCTTAAGCCTGTATGAGAAAGGATCTGAACAAGCAGTATCATTCAGGGTTCCCTAGAAATGAGAATTCAACCTTCAGGATGGTAGATGTGGCACATCAACTTTTTATTTCAATAACAGGGTATTTTTTAAGCAACTGATAAACACACCATACTTCAAAAAGTATTAATCCTTTCAAATCTATATTCAGATCTAACAGATTTCACAAGCTAGGTTTGTCAGCTGCCCAGATAACAAATTAAGGATTTTGGTTTTCCAGATATTGATCCCAAGAACTATATACTCAAAAATATATACAATAATTGCTTGAGATGTTGCATCATTCTTTTGGTTTGTCACACAATGGGCAATCAATTTGACATGGCCATGAATTGTTTATCTATATAAAGTTTGCAGTATTATACAGTTTATACTATTGTATTCCAGAGCTCTTCCAAAGAAGTTCTTCATCATCTGAAACACTATTAACTGAGCAAATAAAAAAAAATTAGCAGTAAACTAACATTATTTCACCGCCATTAGTTTCAAAGATTATAAATGCTTTATTTGTGTCTTTTTATATGTACTTCTATTTGCACTGCAGTCATCATTACTATCTTCATTGTTACCATCACATTTTTCAAAAATAAAAGCTGAAAAACATGGCCACCAAAAGTCAGCTATTTTGTGCCTGCATGTCATTTGTGTGATTGTTAGGGGATGGAATTCACAAAAAACAATGCTAGGGATTATCTACAATTTATGAACGATCATTTGTCAGTGGTGAGATTAAAAAAAATTACTACCAGTTCTGTGGGTGTGGCAGGGGAAGGATACTATAAAATCTCCATCCTCTATATATCAGAAAGAGAAATAGCAGAGGAAATATGAAATCGGGCTGATCATCTTGAAGAAAATTGAGACCTCTGAGAATCTACAGGACAGAAAGACCTCGAGAGATAAATGATCAGTAGGCTATCACAATCCTAATTCTATCAAGATCTATCAAACACAAGGTTGTATATATTAAGAAATGATTGACTCTTAATTTAAGGGAGGGCAAAAGATAATCTGTCCTCCAAATCTGGTGAACTCATTTCAAAAGGTTAACCTACCTCTCTTCATCCAACCAGAACTTGGTGAGGCAAACAAGATGCCATTTCTCTTCCCTGATTAAGTCACAAATAAAACATCCTTCCCTGTGAGCTGATTTCGTCAATTGGATTTGTTTAGAAACCCACTTTTGCTGAAATTATAAGAATGCCAAGCCAAAATAATCAAATCATATACTTTACAAGATTATGAAGCTCTTAATCAGGAAATGTTGCCCAGCATTCATCAAATGGTAAAATGGGAATTAGGAATCACTCATTGTGTGTGTATGTGTGTGTGTGTGTGTACACACACATCTATGTATGTATATATACACAAACATATATATGCATACACACATACATATATACATATGTATACATATACATAGAAACAATAGGAGGAAAGAGACATGAATGCGTTGTGACATTGTGATACAAAATACAATTGGTGGTGTGTATGTGTGCGTAACAGCAAAATAAACAGTATTAAATACCAATACAATTTCTTGCTCAGAAATATTAGTACCATAAATTCTTGAATGAAAATGCTTAGGATTTTTTGTGTGACATTGCTATGCAAGTAGGAAAGGGCAAGTTTACATCACAATATCACAATGTATATTTCCTCATTTTGGCATCATCATAGTTAGGAATGGACAACTAGGCATTCAAGTGAATCTTTACAAGGAATATTACATGGTAACCTTATTTTCTGCATATTAGGTCATAATGTATCTGAAAAGTGACAGCTGCTTCCAAAACTACACATCTGGTAGAGATTTAGGAGGAATTAATTTAGGAATTAACATTTAAAAAAATAGTTGAAAGAACTAAAGGAAATTGATCTTAAATATTTTCATGATCTCTGGAATAACGAACAAGAACATCCTGTTTGTATATATCGGTGGCTTCAAAGAATGTGAAATTATCTCTGTGTGTGTATATATATATATATATATATATATATATATATATATATATATATATATATATATATATATATATATATATATATATATATATATATATATATATATATATATATATATATATATATATATATATATATATATATATACATACACACACACACACACACATACATACATACCATGGTATATATATATATATACCAAACACATCAAGGAATATTTAATAATAAATCCAATTTCCAAAATCATATAAAAAGATAATGACTTGTTTTATAATAATAAGTACATCTTTTGTTTGGGAGACACCAAGACAGAAGCAAAAGCTCCATAGCTACATAAACTAGTTCAAATATCAGAACATCACTTCATGGTGATGTTCTGGAGCATGGTGATTTTTCCATCACAATTTTAAATCACTTCAGAGGATTTGCTTTTGCAAGAGATCCCTCCTAGTTTTCTCTGCAGAGCAGAACCTACCTGCTTTCTACAAAAGAACACTGCTCTCTAGTGGAATCTGGGTAAAAATTCTATGACCTCACTTACCTTGTGTATCTGCAGTGATAACCCTGCTTGAACTGGTTCGGAAGAGAGTTTCCAACTAATGGCAGAAAATATTTTCATAGTATTTTATGTGCTTTCTGAAAGGGCTTCATTAATTGGCAGGTAAAAGCAAATGAAACTTGTAAGGATATAACCATGATCAGCTGTCAACAACCACATAACAAAATAATATTGAAGAAGCAGCTAAAGAAAATGCCTCAAATATCAACATATTTCTTTTAAAACAATGTCAATAATGAAGATGGTTGCAATTGGAGGGTTACTCTCACCATAAGTTTATTTCTTTGCCAATCAAAGCATTGCAGGGTATTTTCTTCATTTACTTATTTCACACTTAAAAAGGGGAAAAAAACCCTCAATACAGCTGTTTTATAAACCATAACTAGTAGGTCCTTCTTTATTTCCTCCTCTAAACACAAGATCAAGGAGAAAGAGTCTGGAACTAATCACAATTTAATTTGCCTAGGAACTCATAATAATTTAACTTGCATAAGGTTAATTTGAAAGTGATTAATAGCAGCATTTATAGAGTTGGAAATTTTTAATAACATTTCACTCAGGAATTTATGGTGCTAATATTTCATAGCCAGGAATTGTATTGGTGTTGCAGTACTGTTTATTTTGCTGTTACGCACACATACACACCACCAATTGCTTAATAAATTGCTCACTCCAGCAGCAGATGTGTTGCCAAAACAAATGTGGCATATTTTATTTTCTACCTTCTGGATTCACTGTAGAGGTCCTACAGCTTGGATTGGACAGGATAAGGGAGGCCTTGAAAGCTTTTGTTAGGTAAGCTCCCTATTGGGAGAGCGAGTACTTTTAGAGAAGCATTGTGAGAGTGTTGTTGGAGAACACACAAAACAGCATACAGAGACACTGTAGTTTAAGTAGACTTTTACTTTCGTGGAAATAGAGGTATCAGAGTCCATCAAACAGTCCAAGTCATACACAGATAAGACAGTCAGTCATCAATGTCTTTCAGTTAAGAGATAATCCAAATAACATAGTCCATAAACATACAAACAGTCCGATAATCAGTTTGCTAGCAGTTGCAAAACTTACAATAGCTCACGGCACTTTCTAACAGCCAGCTTCCAAAACACTCAGATCAGATCAGCCCAACATCTAACAAACAGAGAGCTAAAAGTCATTCTGGCTACCTCTTATGGCCGATTGAGGAAAACAGCAACCAATCACATTTTACAGTATGATTTAAAGAAACAGGTATAGCATTGTTACATGATTTATATATTGCCAACCCAACCGTTAGATTATATTCCTAACAGCTTTATTTGTTACACAGTTTTTATACATTTATGGAAAAGGCTCTCTGAACGCATGTTTCAAGCGTGTAGATGTAGCAGCAGTGAAATAAGAACACAACGAGCTGCAGAAGATGCATTCCAGACTGACATTGCCAGCTTTGAAGTATCACAGGGTTTAAGCCAGGAAAGTGTTGTTGGGAGATTTATTTTCAAAATGTTCTTATCCTTAGGCAGTCAGCAGATATTTTCTGTCTCTTGGTGTATATATACATTAAACATACACATAATACTTTAGCTTTCATTTTGGGAAAGCAAATAAAGTCATTACTACAGAAACTTGCTTACTCTAAAATCACTTGGTCAAAATGCCAAGCACAAACTATTTTAATATGCTGCAAGTAGAGTAGCTTGGGGAAAATATTTCAAAAGCTATCCTTTATAAAGCTTCTATGCTGGCAATTCAAGAGAAGAAATAGATGATGCAAATAAATCTCAAGAGTATTTTCTTCCTATTATTTTACACTAGTAATTGGTACTAAGTGGGCCTCTATGATGTTTTAGATATCCGTGGGATTAGAACTCCAGTTCTTCAGCTCCATGGGAAGAGACTATTAGTTCTCTTACTTTAAGGATGCTATAAAACCTCTTGCAGCTAGAATATATGTTTTTAGGAATGGAATTTCAAATAATTTCCTTGTTCTTGATTCTTGAACAGGTTTGGGGAAGGGAAGACTTAATGTAACTTAATATTTGTACTTGATAAGAAACAATTTACGTTTCCGGCCTCATCCCATCTAAAAATACAACAAAGATCCATCACAATGTATGCTATTATTTTTCTAGCTTTTAACCCTTCTGATCAATTAAGACCTCTAAACTATTTGTAAGATTAAAAAATTCAGCTAAGCTTCACTTGACCTAAAATATATACCGTATTTTACAGAGTATAAGACGTACCTTTTCCCCTCAAAATAGAGGCTGAAAATCTGGGTGCATCTTATACACTGAATACAGCATTTTTGCCTCCTGAAACCCCACCTCTTCACCGAAATGGCCGTACCTAACTTGTCGGAGCCTTTCATAGAGCTCCTGAGGGCTGGGGAGGGCAGAAATGAGCAAAAAGTGCCCCCCCCCGGAACACTCTACAAGAGCTATTCATGCCCTTTATTTGAAAAAAAAAGGGCCATTTTGGGAGGTTTACAGAGAGTATTTTTTTTATTTGCCTCTCCAAAACCTTGGTGCGTCTTATACTCTGGTGCATCTTATACTCCGAAAAATATGGTATTGCCTCCCCCCCCCCAAAAAAAAAAAATTAAATTAAATTTTGACATGGCCAGCCTGGTCACTATTGCCTTTGACAGAAATGGAATAGTTTTTCAACTAATAAACTTTCTTCTGAAAAAGTGCAAATGACAAGATATAGTACATACACCAGAGGTGGGTTCCTACTATTTCAGACAAGTTTGGCCAAACCGGTAGTAACTTGGCAGCCTGGGTCTCTGGAACCGGCAGTGACCCAGGCATTTCACGCTCCCGAACCAGTTCTCTCAGTGGCACCATAGGTGCCGCCATCTTGTTTTTGCCTTATGCGCATACACAGAGCAATTTTTTGTTGCACTGCGCATGTGCTATTGTTTTGCAAAGTGACCTCGACTATGTGTCTGAATGGTCATCTATTTGGCAACTTCCAATTTCGATTAATAAATGCTCTGTCATACATATTAGC
This sequence comes from Thamnophis sirtalis, assembly GCF_051295495.1. NCBI lineage: Eukaryota > Metazoa > Chordata > Lepidosauria > Squamata > Natricidae > Thamnophis > Thamnophis sirtalis. The sequence goes on from NW_028261385.1 coordinate 66,688,343, forward strand.
AAACATAATCAGATGTCTAGTATAAGCTAGGTGGCATTGATGTAGCACAGTGATGCCAAACCTTTTTTTTACAGTGTGCCAAAATTGGGTGCCTACTCAATCTCCCCGCCCATCTGCACATGCATGTGCAACCCCCCTGCACTTGCATGTGCAAACCCTCCTCAGGCTCTGGAGACTTTCCTGAAGCCTGAAGGTATGAAAACGGCCTCCTCCAGCCCCCTGGAGGCCTTCTGGAAGCTAGAAACAGTTGTTTGTTCCTGAACTTCTGGTTGGCGCCTATTGGGGCCATTTTTCACCCTTCTCAGCCTCCAGAGCCTTTCCTGAAGCCTGGAGAGGGTGAAAATGGCCTCCCCTAGCCCTCTGGAAGGGTAAAAAATCAGCTGGTGCATTGGAGTTGACAACTAGTGTTCTACCAAATATGGCTCCACATGTCACTTGTGGCACGCTTGCCATAGGTTCACCATCATGGATCTAGCAGATGACCCTCACTTTGTTAAGTACCTTATCTCTGACAATTTATGCTCCAATACTCACTGTAACAGCGTTGCTAAAAAAAAGCATTAAGTGTGGTGAACTTAATTTTGGTGGTGAAGCTTTTTTTTCTGGAAACGTATTGCTAATTAGAGCTTATAAAAACTATGCTAGATTAATTTTAGAGTATTGTTCAACTGTTTGGAATCCCCACCATATATCAGTACAATCAAGCCAGTTCAGAAGTACATCATGAGCAAAGTCTTGCACTCTTCTGTACACAATAGAATTCTTTATGCTACTAGGCTCAAAATTCTCAGTTTGGATAACTTAGAACAGTGTCACTTGCGATCAGACCTAGGTATGGCATACAAAATTATATATAGCAATGTTTTACCTGTAAATGACTTTTTTCTGTTTTAATTGCAATGATATACAAATGAACAACCACTTTAAACTCAATGTAAATCTTTCTTAACTTGACTGTAAAAAATATGATTTTTGTAACAGAGTTGTCAAAGTCTAGAATGCTCTACCTGATTCAGTTGTCTCAGCTTCAAATTTTCACAGTTTCGGTCACAAATTTACTTCCGTGGATCTTACTTCATAAAGTAGTCAGTAGAGGAGACAAGCATAAGTGCACTAGTGTGCTATCATCCCTGTCATTGTATTTTTATTCTCTTATTCTTGTTCTCATTTTTGTTTGACAAATTCTAATAAAGTAAATAAATAAATAAAATCTTTAATTATTATTTATGTATGCTAAACTTACTCTCTCTCTCTCTCTCTCTCTCTCTCTCTCTCTCTCTCTCTGTGTGTGTGTGTGTGTGTGTGTGTGTGTGTGTGTGTGTGTGTGTAGGCAAAACTACTCCTACTGTAGGAACAGTTTTTAACTTCTTCGATTTGGTTTGGTTTTTAAGGCAAATGAAATGGAAAATTGAAACAGAACAATGAAAAAGAATTCATACTTTCAAAATTTGCCAGATTTTGTAATTTTTGAAAATGAAAGTCATTAAAACAAAAGTTGAACAAATTCAGGACAAAGATAATGGAACAATTTATACATTGAGTTTTCATATGCTGAGAACGACAATACACTCAATCCCTCTTGAATCAAAGGTATTCCAGATGTGCTAGAATTTCAATTCCCAGCATTCCCAGCAGCCACGGCTGCTGACATAACATAAACATAAACCATAAGAGCATATTATAGTTTCCATTACACTTCATATACAATATAGAAGGATTTGATTCTGAGTTCAATCTATTGTCCAATTTAAATGAAACTGCGGTAATTGAAGGCAATTGAAAGCTGCCACACACTGATCTATTTCATGCACTAGAAAAGGCCATGATGTTATTCAGTGGTGGGTTTCTATTTTTTTTTACTACTAGTTTGCTTGAGCGTGCACATGCGCAATGTTTCTGCACATGTGCAGAAGCATCTGGGCAGGTGGGTGGAGTCTTCTGCCGCTGCCACTACCAGTTCGTCCAATCTGGATCGGACTGGAAGCAACCCACTTCTGATGTGGTTTACTTGGATTTATTATAGTGTTTTATATGAACTGGCTTGTAAACAATGATTTATCATTTTGTGTGAACATGTAGATTAGGACAGATAGATAAATTGTATAAACCATATATCATATCATCATATGATAAAGAAGATGATTTTCACAGAATTTTGAATTCCCATTTACTAATTATACTAGACCATCTGTCAAAAATTGCATATAAATTTGAGTGGTGATGCTAAATGATTAATTTCATCCCCTTTTGCCAATTATGAATTTCCTGGGAGGAAATACATAAGCCTGTACCTGCAGTGCACAACACCCTATCTGTGACACAAACACACACAAACACACAGACACAAACACACACACACACGAAATTCAGTAGCCAAAAGACTCAACTAAAACATCAAAAATATTTGCATTTTTTAAAAAGGTGGGAATGTGAACAATTTTTGAGAGAAAAGCATTTTCATAGACATCTTTTTTCTAACCGAGTTGATGCCCAAATGATAAACATAATTGTGGTATCATGACACAAGTTCTTCCATTTCATATATGTGCTTGTATCACAGCAAAACGATGCACATTTAATGTCTTGCTTCCCTGTGGATATATCAGTCTGTTTTTACCATATTCTGCCTAAAACCCTAACATGGCTTGAAATCATGCCAATATTTGGTGGCAAAACTGAATTTCAGCATTGGGGTATTCACTCATTTTTTGGGAGGGAAAGAGAAGGCATGAAAAATGAGAGAATATGAGCTTTCACAATTTAAACCTCAAGACAGTCACATTGGCATATGGAGCAAAAGAAATTCCTGGGACATTATTTTATCAAGAGTATAACTTTACTGATAGATCTATATAGGCAGAGTAGAAAGCAAAACCAGTTCTGCCTTTTGGCGTGAAAAGCTGCATAGTTAAAATCCCCCTTCCCTTGTGCGCCACCCACTGTTCAGTGTCCACCAATCCAGTTGGGAAACAATCTGTTCAGAAAGCTCTCATTATCAACCTTGAGGTGTCAAGATTCTCCTAGACCATAGATGGTGCACATGAATTCCTCAATTGCCTCCCAGCCACTCTCCCTGTTTCTGTTGTCTGGCCTCAAGTGAAAGTACAGTCCGAGTTGGCCTTGACAAGGAAGACTGAAATCCACTTATCCTGTCTCTTTTGGGGATGTCACACCCTATCAAAAGGCATTCTGCAATTCTGTCAGCAGCAAAACACGGTATAGTGATTCCCCCAAAAATCAAAATATTACTTGCTTCTGCTTCTGCCTGAAACCATACACCAGCCTGGATGTTTTGTTTCAGACTAAACCAATCCCCTCCTCAACCAATAATAATCCCCCTTCCTTTTTACAATTATATAATCCATTAATTAAGGATGGCTCAGTAGTTAAGATGCTGAGCTTGTCGATCAAAAAGATCGGCAGTTCAGCAGTTCAAATCCCTAGTACCATGTAACGGAGTGAGCTCCCGCTACTTGTCCCAGCTTCTGCCAATCTAGCAGTTCGAAAGCATATAAAGATAAGATAACAGCATTCTGGGCACCTTTGGCATTTAGTCATGCCAGCCACATGACCACGGAGACGTCTTTGGACAGCGCTAGCTATTTGGCTTTGAAACAGAGATGAGCACCACACCTAGAGTCGGGCACAACTAGCACATATGTGCAGAGGAACCTTTACCTTTACCTAATCCATTAATTCGGGGTAGAATCAGAGTGACTGAATGAACCCGAGCATTTACTGAGTGGATGGAGCTGAGTGTTTAGTAGATGGATGGAGCTGAGCATTTATTGGCCGAATGCCCTTCCCGATGCTACACAGATATTTTTCTTTGCGCCCTGAGAAGGAAACATCTACTGCTATCCAGGATTGAACTCTCAACCTTCTGAGTGGAAGTGAGCATCTTTACCACAAGGCTACCATGCCATTCTTCCCCTTCTTCAACCAATATGGGAGAGGAAAACATGATAGTGGAACAGGGTCCCAATTAGTCTGCTTTTTAAGATTTGTTAAAATACAAATCTCTGTTTCTCTCCATGTGTCCAGAACATAAACCAAGGGCCCAGCTCTCTTTCATCTCAAAGGAAATCTGAGCACAAGTCAACATATCTAAATAAGGTGAGAGAATAAGTGGGGAGGCCTCCCGACAGACTTGAGCAGTTTTTGAACAGCAGGTTGTCTGAGCTACCTGATTACATGCAAGGTAATAGCAGAGCAAAAATGCTGCAGCTGATTGTTGGGACCCAGAGCTGGTCTTGAATATTTAAGCAATAATTGTCAGTATGTTCGAAGCAGCAAATGGCTCCCATGTTGAGGCTGCACATTGGTATGTTTACTGAGAAGGAGAGTTAATGATAGGCATTATATTGCAAGCAGGAAGGAAATGAAAGAATCTGGAAAATCTTTCTTTTTAATGGAATTGTTAGTGCTGAAAGGAACGCTGCGGTGGGAAGGGGGGGAAGATGAGGGTGAGTCGACTACCTCTAAAGTTTGTGGAGTAATAAATAATGTCATTATTACCCTCTTTACTAGTTCGAGCTACTTATGCTTTCTTCAGTTGTCACTTATCCATATGTATGGGGATGGATGAGAATTTCACACCGTTTAAATTTTTTGTACAAATTTACTGTCTGATATTCAGGGGTGAGTGAATCTATCAAGCTTATCTTGCTTCCCCCCTCCCCGCCATACCAATGTTTACATTCCTCTCACAGTGCCAGGGGTGGGTTCCTGCCAGTTCTAATCTCTTCTATAGAAGAGGTTCCACAAATCTACTGTGCTGTTTAGAACCAGTTCCAGCTCCCTTCCCCCACCTGTCCGCACCACGCTTGCCACGCCCATCACTCACTGATTGGCTAGCTCACCAATCACCCCGCCCACCTCTAGGAGTCCTATCTAAACCTTAAAGTCTTAAAGCTGTCAAGTTTGAACACCCCTGGGTTTTTTTTCTAAAGGGTTAGGGGTGCAAGGGTCTTGTAACTTGACAGCTTTAAGACTTGCACACTTTCATGCCAGAGTTCCTGAGCCAACATGATTGGAGGAGGAATTCTGGGGGTTGAAGTTCACAAGTCTTAAAGCTGTCAAGTTTGAACACCCCTGGGTTGTTTTTTTCTAATGGGTTAGGAGTGTGAGGTCTTATAACTTGACAGTTTTAAGACTTGCGTGCTTCAAATGCCAGAGTTTCTGAGCCAACATTTTGGTTGCTAAGCAAGAGCGTTGTTAAGTGAGTTTCACCACATTTTACAAGTTGGCCATGGCCACCCAGTCACATGACTACCAAGCCACTCCCACTCAGCCACATGGCTGGCAAGCCACTCCCACAAAGCAGGCCACACCTACAGAAGAGGTTCTAAAAATTTTTGAAACCCACCACTGCACAGTGCCCACGTACCATATTACATGGAGACCATTAGGAAGTAACTGAGTTATAGGACAGAAATGAATCTAATATTCTGCAAAATAGAATAGTCAACCAGCTCTTGTATTGCAGTCATGGGGGGGGGGGGGGGGGGAAACCTTCATAAAGGTTGACTGATTTGTGGATACATGGTGGTTTTTTTTTTTCAGGGGTGTGAAGAGACTATTAAGAATGTAATTGTTTCAGGCATGAATTCTGTCATGCCCCTCCTGAGTGCTTTTGGATTTAACTTAATCTAAAGAGGAAAAAATCCTGGTGGAAATATTTCAAAATGTTCTCTGTCCTATCAGCACTAGTGGGCACCAATTGCCAGCAACTTAGTTTTCTTTTTAATAAGTTTTTTTTAATCCCTCTCTGGTAGCAGCTGGCATGAGCAGGAGGGTTGAAATCTATGTTAGGCATGGTGGCCAGAATTGGATCCTCAATTATTATGGCCAAGTCAACTTAATGGCAATAATTAAAGAACTGGCATGATCCATATAGATTATGAAGGTCAAGGGACATCATGCATCATTTTTGAATTGATGTTTATCTCTGGATGTGAAATGATGAAGCTTTGATTTGCATAAATAACTCAGCTCAGTCGGTGGTCTTACAGAAGTTGTTGTGAAAGTCCTTCCGATTGACTAGTAGGCCAATACAAATATTTCTATTTCTCAATAGTTTGGGGCAGTGGTGGGTTCCGGATCTCGTTGCAATCGGTACGCTGCACCGCGGCCCGGCGTCCACCACATGAACGCGTGCAGCACATGCACAGCACGCGCACGCATACTTACCGCCGTGACGCTCCAGCTGCTGTACGCAGAGGTGCTGTATGCGCCATGTGTATGCGCAAAAGCCCAGCTCAAATAGGGTAAGGAGAGTGGGCGAGTGGGTGGGCCCTCTGAAGTACCGTACCATAATGGTACCTGGTGCCCCCCATCAGGCACTGGTACACCCGTACTGGGGCATACCGATCGTATCCCACCACTGGTTTGGGGAACGTTCTGAAATTTTGGCACATTTATCAGTGAGCCTCAGTGAGGGCAATAATGAAAAGGGAACTAGATCTGAGTATGGTTGTTTTGTTTAAAGGGGAAAGAAGGTGAGTGTTTCTTCTACTGTATAAAAATTATTCTTAATTGGCACAATGCTCTTTATGTAATTCCCAGCTCAAAATGGTAGCAAAAATGTGACAGGGTATTTGAAAGAATTCCTTGGGTGAATTCAGAAAATGTTTTTGGGGGATTTGCATCCTTGTGATTGCAGGTTTTCACCATTGTTCTAAAGCCATTCTCTATGTAGGCGTTTTTCAAATCACAGGTTTTCAAACAATGACCATTCGAGTTGTGGAATTATGGGAGTTAAAATCCATTCCTAACAACAAAGGCTTACAAAATGACAAAATGTGCACTGCAATATCAAGACACTTTTGTGCTTGTGTTGCAAGGTTGCACACATGTCTGTAAGAGCTGGAGTTATTCTTGCAACATTGTAATTCATTTTATCGTTGGAATGATGCTTCATGGAATAGTACAGGTAGTCCTTAACTTACAACCACAATTGAGCCCAAGATTTATGTTGCTATGTGAGAAATTTGTTAAATTTGTAGAGTATTGCCTCATTTTATGACTTTTCTTCTCACGTTTGTTAAGTGAATCACTGCAGTTCCAGTTAACATGGTTGCTAAGTAAATCTGGTTTTCCCATTGACTTTGCTCACCAGAAGGTTGCAAAAGGAGACCACATGATTCTGGGAACCTGCAATCATCATAAATGGGAGTCAGTTGTCAAGCATCTGAATGTAAATCACATGACCATGGGGATGATGCAATGGTCATAAGTATGAAAAAAACAGTCATGAGTCACTTTTTTCAGTGCCGTTTGAACACACTAACTTTGAACAGTCACTAAATGAGCTGTTGTAAGTTGAGGACTTGCTGTATGGGATTCTCACACTGGACATTAGATTAATTCCATCCCTTTCAATATTCTGGAAGTCCTTCAGGGTCTGGTTACACCAACAAATCTGAGGCTCCCAGGGAATAGAAGACTCATTAAGATGCCTCTGCTATTGATGTGGATCAGTGGTGGGTTGCAGGCGGTACGCCCGGTATGGGCATACCAGAGCCTGCCCAGAGCACCGGGCACTGTTCTGGTACGGTGCTCCGGAAGGCCCATACACCCACCCGAGCTTCTTTTCGTGTTTTAAAGCTTTTGGCGCTTCCGTGCGCGCGCATGGCGTGGACAATGCCTGCACGACACTCCACCGAGCAGCTGGAGCATTGCGGAGGCTTGCGTAAGCATCATTTGCAGCTACAATGCATGTGCACCCCGCACGCATCCATGTGGCCAACGCTGGGCCCGTTCCAATCGTACTGGTTGGAATAGGATCCAGAACCCACCACTGATGTGGATATACTCACATTCTCTCTGATTGGGGTTTGTATAGTTTTATTTTTATTCCTCTTCATTTTAATGCTCATTTTTTTCTTTTTAAATGCATGTTTTATATATGTCTCCTTTTTTTACTGACTGTTGTATGTCACCCAGACTCACTTCTCACGAGAGGAGTGGCTACACAAATTTGATTAATAAATAAATAAATTTTTAAAAATCACATTTACTTCCCTGACTGACCACATCCATTTCGACAATGTTATGAAGGGGTCTCAGAAACAGGAATATTCCCACTATGTCCACTGCTTTTCAAACATTTTTGGAGTAATTTTAATTAGCTAGAAAATCAAATGGGGAAAATTGTTCAATTTACGCAGAAAATATAAAAAGATAAATTCTGAGTGTCGGCAATATAATCTAACTTAGACTTGATGGCACATTTCATATGTATGAAAGAAATTTCTCTTTTGAGTTATTTGCAGTCAAATCTTCTCTTCTTGCCTCTATCTGCATCAGGAGATATTGCTTTGTGTAGCACCCATTTCTTTTTTCTGTTATTATTAATATATGTAAGAGACCAAGTTCTTGGACTAGTGGTTACTAATGTGCTCATGAATAATAATAACAGGAAGCATAGACACCATAGTGATTCAAGTTTGCAGTACAAGAAAATTTTCTCAAGGATAAAATGACGCTTCCACAAGCCTCCGCGAAGCTCCAGCTGCTCTGTGGAGAGTTGCGCAGGCGCCGTACATGCACATGCGTGGAAGTGCCAACAGCATAAAGCACCAGTAAGGAGCGCGGGCGGGTAGGCCCTCCGAAGCACCATAGCGGAACGGTATCCAGTGCTCTGGGCAGGATCCGCTACACCTGCACCGGGGCGTACTATCTGCAACCCACCACTGATGCACAAGTATGTGAAGCTTCAGAACCAGGTGTGGGTTGCTGCATGCATTACTGCCCATTTGGAATGTAAAAAAAAATGCTCCGTGCGCATGTGCATTTGCATCTAAAAAGGTCTGTGCATGAGCACAATGTTAGAAAAGGAAGGAAAAAAAAACCCTTACATTTTTGCAAAGAAGATTGTTCTGTGTATGCATAGAAATGAAAATCAAGATGGCGACACTGACAATTGAAGTGATTCAGGGGCGTGGCAGGCCGATTTATTACCTACTTGGCTGAACTGCTCCAAACCAGTAGGAACCCACCTTTGTTGAGAACAGTGAAAATCCCTCTATCATATGTTAAAACCTCCATGCAAGATGTTCAATTGATACTGTAATAATGATATATTACATTCTAATTATAATCTATTGTGGTTTACTTCAGATATAGCAAGGACAACTTGCTATTACACAGGGGTGAAATACTTTGAAGTCTGTTACCAGTTTGCTTTGCTATGTCTCATGATTTAGATTCACTAGAAAGCAGGATTTCCTGCTTTCTAGTGAATATAAATTGTGCGGCACAACTGATTGTCACACAGCTGATTGTTGGAACTTTTTTTAAAAAAATTAAAGCATTTTTTACTACCAAACCCGTCGCATTTCACCCCTGCTATTATAGTCATTTCTGGTTCCTGTCTTCAGCACTATTGAGCACACAGAGTTGCATGTCAACTGCTTCATACTTATATGGGACCCACTGGGATAAACTAGGTTGAAACTAGTTGCAAATACTTTGGATTTAAGTGAGTACCAAGCTGCTCTGAAATCCACTGACTTTGCATTGAAGCTAAAACATACAGTGGACCAAAATACCACAGCAAAGAAGAACCTCACTACGTAGTCCAGTATTTTTGTACAAAAAGAATCATTCTGTGGCAATACCTGGTCATGCAGAGATCCTGTTTGTTAATTCCTCTCCTAGGAGCAAGAGGAAAAGAGGATCACAGGAATTGGGCCTCAGCATGATTAGTGATTTGCTTGGAAGGCTTAATTCACACTGAAGATTATCTGCATGTTGGAGGGAGGTAGGAGGGAGGTATTTATTATCGTAGTCTTTGATCACTGCATCAGTGTGTCTTCCCTGCAGGAAATTCACACAAAAAGACCCACAACCTTGAATTGAAATATACAAACTACAATGCAGGGCTTTGCAGAAGCCATGGGCTGCTTCAAAAATAATCCACCTTGTTGGCTTTCAACAAGATTATTCTGATTTCTTCCCAGCTTTGGGCCTTATTTTGGAAAGAATACAGTTTATTTTCCTGGACAAGATAACAAAGTATTTAAAAAAGGAAGGAAGGAAGGAAGGAAGGAAGGAAGGAAAGAAAGAAAGAAAGAAAGAAAGAAAGAAAGAAAGAAAGAAAGAAAGAAAGAAAAAGAAACGGTTCCATTCAGGTATATGTGTGCTTCTCTGTTCCATTCTTTAACTTTTGTTCCCTCATACAGTCATCTTCCCCCAAATTCCTAGAGGAACTCTCTACAAAGGCCCCCCTGCATTGACCAGTCACTGCCTAAGATATGCCATTCTCATTAATCCCTGACACATCTAGAAGGCTGCTATTGAAGTATCTACAGTTGTCCTTGACTTAAGACCACAACTGAGCTCCAAATATCTGTCATTAAGCCAGGTAGTTGTTAAGTGAGTTCTGCCCCAATTTATGACTTTTTGGTCACAGTTGTTAAGTGAATAACTGCATTTGTTAAATGAATCATGCAGTCATTAAGTTAATCTGGCTCTCCCGCATTGATTTGCTGGTTGCAAGCTGGTTGGGGAGATTACAAATTGTGATCACTTGGCCCCAGAACATGCCATAAATACCACCCAGTTGTATGTAATGCTAAGTGCCTGAATTTGAATCACATGACCCCAGGATTGTAATGATTTAAACTGGAAAAACCGGACCCTAGTCGCTTTTTTCTGTGCTGTTGTAACTTCGAACCATCACTAAACAAATGGTTATAAATCAAAAACTACTTTTATTGGTGGTCTAATTTCAAGGACAGGGCCATTTGAATTCTGGGAGTTGAAGTCCACAAGTCCTAAAATTGCCAAGTTTGAAGACCTCTGTGCTAGGGCATCTAGTCAATAACCTGGGCTTGGGTCTCCAAAAGGGCTGCAAACCAAATGTTGCATTGCAAGGGAGGGAAAAGTTATCCAAAAATTATCTCATCCCAACCCAGGTTCAAGGTTTACTATAGGACCATGATGGCAAACCATGATGGCACGCAGAGCCCTCTCTGTGGTCATGCGAGCCGTTGCCCCAGCTCAGCTGCACCATGTAGGTGTGTTCACCTCCCGCCAGTCAGCTGGTTTTTGGGTCTCTGCCGTGCATGCATGGGGGGGGAGCATGGGGGAGTGGGAGCGTTAGGGGTCACACGCACATGTGTTGGGGGCAGGGTGCATATGCACGGGGGTGGTGGGCATGGGGAGGCACACACGCATTGCAATTTGGGTCCGTGCGGGCACGATTTTGGCACACAACGACAAAAAGGTTAGCCATCACTCCTATAGGATGTTTCATTGTCCTATGACTTTGCATAAGCTGCAGAGTACTTATATTGAACATGATGATGATTAAAACAGCTTTGTATGTATCATTCAAAGAAATTCACTCTTTGATTTTCAAAGAAACCCATCACTTTTTCCCTTGTATTTGAGTTCAGAGACAAAGGAAAGACCAGATATTGTGTCAGTGGTTATAGGTAACTGGATATCAAAATGGCTGCATTTCCCTTATAAAGAGATCCAGAAATCCCTCAACATTATAAATAATGTTGTATTCCTAATCACAAACTAAACTTAAAAAATAAAGAACAGGAGCAATAGAACTTGAATTCAGAATAACATGAGCCAATAGCATCTTGTTAGCAAAAATGGGAAATTAGGAGAAACTGAGGCTAAATAGAAGCTTATGGAGTCAGGTGTTCGCTGATTGAAGTTTCAGTGTGAAAAAATGCTATCAAATTCATGGTCAGATTCAATTAGGTAATTAATCATTCTGAATGAGTGGTATTCTTTTTTTAACCTTTGAAAATAAGCTTTTGCATCATGGGAATTCACCTATCTTGTGAATTAACTTAGGGGTGTTGCCTTGGTATTGACATTTCCCACAATGTGCTTCCTGACATAAGAGCCAGTACAAAAAGCTGCAATGCAAACACTTAAGAGAACCTGCTAAAATGTGTTTATGCTGTGATGAATGTCTTATGCTGAACATACAGTGTTGGGTGTCATTTCTCCTGTGGCAATACGGTGCTGATATCTCAAGGCAATAGCACAATTGATAGAAGTCCAAATGTCATATTATGTAACTGAATAACACATAGCTTTTTCAGTGACCTCATCGTGGAAGAAGGGCTATGACGTATGAATAATCTAGTTTTAGTTCTCTTTCTGGAATGCAAATCACAGAGTATCACCCTTCTAATAGGAAGTATTGCCTTGCAACATATTACAGTAAAGTAACCTGGTTACTTTACTGTTAAATTTCTTTCATCAGCAAGATAATCACAGGTCACCATGTGATATCTTCAGAATGATCCTTCAGGCTGGTTCCATATATATGTGGGAGTGGCTCACAGATAAATTGATTTTGTTGCTACTAATAATTAGTGCTAAGGGAGCACAGTGGCTGAGTGATTAACTGAAGGCTGGCAGTTTGAAACCAGTGGTGTGTTTCTAATTTATATTTTACTACCGGTTCGCTTGTGCTCACTCGTGCATGATGCTTCTGCACAGAAGGGTCCGGGTGGGTGGGCAGAGCCTCCTGCCACTCCTACTACCAGTTCATCTGATCCGGATCGAACTGGGAGCAACCCACCTCTATTTAAACCCAAGTGCCTTATGACAGGGTCCTGTCCTTGTCCCAGCTCTTGCCAACTTAGCAGTGATAGGAAGATAACCACATTGTGTAGACCTTTGCCCTATAGTCATGCCAACCACATAATCATGGAAGCATCTTTGGACAATGCCTGCTGTAAATTGAGATGAGAACTGCCCTGTAGAATTAGACATAACTGGCAGGGGAAACCTTCTTAATAAGTAGTGCCACTTGACACACTTTGCAAAAGTATCCCACATACTGTGACTATAGGTTCTCTTAACATAGCCCACCTTTGTTTGGTGAAAAACTGATGGGTTAATCATGGATGCCCTTCCTGAAAGATTCAGTATGAAGTCTCACTTGATTCTGTGTAAGGACACTCAATCATGTACACTAGATCTGCAGATTCAAGGCTTCCAAGGTGACAGTGCTTGCCTACAGCCTCAACGATCACAATTTGGTCCTCAGTTCTCCCATAAAATCTCACACTAACAGCAGTTCCTTGACTTTCTCTAAATATAACTTTTAGTATGTAGTAAATTCTATTAGTCCCTCTACATTTCTCTTAGGGAAATTGGCAACAGGGACATGTGAGATTAGTTCCATTGTTCATTTATAATACATCAAAACCTTTTCAGATCTATTGACGTTACAGAGCAGTGAATCAAAAGGTATCACACAGCCATAAATAAGCCTGCCAGAACCACTTCAGTCAAATTGTCTTTTTTTTTTTAATTTCCTTTATAACCATGTAAATAATTAGTTGAGGATTAATCTCAGTCCATTTTTTTCTTTAAAAGTTACTAAAGTAATTCCAGATGCCTGTTGTTTTGCATTTTGGTGGTGGCTAAGTCAAATGGTCATACATATTGTGACTTTGGTTCCATTTGCAATTAGAAACTATTAGGGGTGTGCTTCAAAATTTGAAGTTTCAAAAATTGCAGCAACGGGTTAGCTGCCCCATTGCTGGGTGGGCATTGCCTTGGTGGGTGTGACCTAGTTATCCTCCTGCACCATGGCGGGTGTTATGTCCTCGGATTTATGCCACCCACCCAAGAGCATGCTGGCCAGGAGGCGCACTCATTGGCTAAGCTGCACTAGCCGCTCGGCAGGAGAATACTGTGTTGCCATTGGCCACCCTGTATGACAACTGCTATATAAAGAGCTGTCAGATGGATGATTCCCTGTTACTGGTTTCGGAGTTGCCTTGTTCCGTTAGCGTGTTAGTGTTAGCCAATAAACAGTTGTTTGTTCCACAACCTGCCTTGCCTCGGTTCCTACCTGCCTGGTTCTCCAAACAGAGCAGTGGGGGAGGGCGTTTTTCACCCTCCCCAGGCTATGGAGGGCAAAAACTGGTGGAGCCAGGTAGGGTTGGCATTTGGGGATTTGCCAAACTGGGCACAATCCTAGCTAGAGGATCGCCTGAACCTATCGCCCTCATTCATTTATAGCCTTACTATTGAATTCTTAAGGGAGATGTGGAAGGCCAGTTGATGCCATCTCTGAGCTGTCATCCTTTTTTGCTTTGCTCTGATCTCCTATGAAAATATAAAGCAGTATAAAATAAAAGATAACTTTGTTTATTTTTCTATCCCCCATTGTATTTGTTTTCGTCCACAAGAAAAAAATATTATTACACAAAGAATATGATTTCTGAAGAACAGGAAAAAAAGAGGGATTTCTTTTTGCTTATTTACATTATATGATCGGTTCACTCTTAATGGTATATAGAAAGCAAAACTTCCATCAAGAGCACTTTCTGGATTTCCTAATAAAATTGATTCCTTTTGGATCCATATCACAAGATGAGATTAACAGGCATTAGTGGAACCAAGATGGGAAAGAAGAGAAGGAGAAATGTTTACTTTATCTCAGGGCCAGGTTATTTACTGGCTGAAGAGTGCTGTTTTTCCCTGTTACTTTTTAAAAATTGAGAACCAAATGCAGTGGGGTTAAGTTAAAGTTTTCAACTTATTGAAAGTCTTAAACTTTAACCTTAAAATTTGAAAACCAGAAGCCTGCAAATTGTGATCTTCCTACTCCTATTGGGATGAGAGCTCAACTTTATACAAATGTTTTCATATATATAACAGAACCCATAATTCAAATATTCACTGGAGAGAGGGAGGGAGGGAAGAAGGGGGAGAGGGAGGGGAGAGGGAGGGAGGGAGGAAGAAAAGGAGGGAGGGAGGGAGGGAGGGAGGGAGGGAGGGAGGGAGGGAGGGAGAGAGAGAGAGAGAGAGAGAGAGAGATTTCATTGAATTTATTTCAGTCCAGCTCCTATCATTTCCTGATATCAGGAAATAGTATGTGGGGGAAGAAACCCATTCTCCTGTCCTCTAAATAGGTTTATCCAATTTCCACATTTTCAGACAGTTAAAAATCACAATTCTTCTGATTTTGCATTATAAAAATGCACAAAGTACCTTACATTAAAAAAAAAAATGAAAGCGACCATATAACAGAATTTTCAGAAGAAAATAAAAGCATGAAACCATTTGCACAATTTATCAACTTTAAGAGAAAACCAGAACAGTGCATGGCGAAGGGAAGAACCAAATATATCAAGGGTGTGGATAAGGTTCTAGAAGGCAGGGTTTTCAATATTAAGCAAAAATCAAGAACACGGGGGGGGGGGGGCGTAACCTCAAACTGACAGGAGGGAAGTTCAAAAATAATGTTAAAAAGTATTACTTCACAGAAAGAGTAGTAGAAGCTTGGGAGAAATTTCCAGCAGATCTGGGGAAGGCTCTGATGAGTGCTCTGCAGGACTGTCCAACAGTTATCAGCTGCCTTCGGAATTGGAGTTCAGTGTTGCAGAAGAACAGCTGGAGCCTGTTCCCAATGTGTGCAAGCACAGAGCTGCCAGGAGAAGGAAACAACTAAGAGACAAGGGCCAACTCGGGAGTAAAGGCACAGGTGGATGGTGAATGGCCCCTCCCGTAGGGAATAAAGAGGAGGGAAAGGGAAGGGGAGTTTTTAGGAGACAATTAGTTCAATTCATTAGGGTGAAGATCTGTTCCTGAGTTCTTGCCAAGTAATTGCTACTACAGAGTGGTGTTTGGAAGATATGGCCTGGCAACTCTCCAAGCCTGATAAAGGTCTGTAGTTGTGAAATCTCATGAAAGACTGTTTGCAGGAACTTTGCTGGAGAGGAATTCTCTTTAACCTAAATAAAAGAGGTTTTATTGGGACAAGGAGTCTGCTTCATGATCTTGGGAAGCCTAGGTCAGAACACCGAGGTGATGGTCATCAGTCATCAGTAACTGAGTTTAAACATGCTTGGGATAGACACATGTCTCTCATCTGATTTTAAATAAACCCTTAAAGAGTAGACTTGATGAACCATTAAGTCTTTTTCTGCCATGGGTTTTCTATGTTTCTACATTCCATAGTCTTGGTGCCAGCCCAGAAAAAGCTCTGTTCATCTTCAAGCTTAGAGCAAAGCCTGAAATATTAACCGTAGCCTTTAGATTCCCAGGAAATCTGAAACATCAACAGTGCCTGAGCAATAGACTTCAAATCACAGTGTTTCTTCCAAGGACTGGCTCCAAATTTGTGAAAGTCTATCTGTGGCAGGATTCTTTAATCCTAAAGATGACAGATACAGTACTTATCTCTCATCAGTTATATGTCCATGTTGTATTACTCCCCTATTTATGGAACATCAAGACCCTACATTGCACATCTAAAGGAGAGCGCCCAAAAAAGGATATGGTCACCTCATTCACAGAGCACTTTTCAGCCAAAAAAGACAAGTTGAGCAAATGCTGAAGGTTCCTTTTATTCCCATCTCCATATTTCCGATGTAATAAGTCTACATTCAGAGCATTAACTAGAAATTAACAAGACAAGGAACATCTATGAAGATTCTCAGACATCCAGGTCATGGTTGTCTCAAAGGTGCTTTTTCAAGAGGCAACTGGACTTTCTGGTTTTTCTTTGAAGACATTTCACTTGGATGAGAAGCAAAACGTCTTCAAAGAAAATCAGAAAGTCCAGTTGCCTCTTAAAAAAGCACCTTTGGGACAAGACAAGGAACTCACATTACCGTACCACTTTGCCATTCAGCTGCTCTTAGTTTGACAGACATGTTGGGCAGCTGTGCTAAGATTTATTTTTATTTGCTTCCTAATTATTCATTTACAGGACAGGGAGAAACAGGGCAGAGAGACTATGTCGGTTTCAGTTTCTCTGGGTGTCTTGTTTCTTCTAATCTGTCAAATTCAATTTCTCTAAGCTCCTCACTTTCGTGGCTGTCCCTTCATAGTCAATTTGAGATGAGGCAAGTTTGCCCTAAAAATCATACACAATTCTGAAAATATAGGGGTGTGGGTCTGTTCTCTGCAAATAAGTCTTCATTATATAAGAAATGCTTTCTATATCACAGTCAAAAGTATATTTTGGAATTTTGAAAAGTAAGGATTCTAAAGGGTGATTAAGGTTAGTGAATCACTTCAAAAATACAAAATAAGTTCTCATTTGCATCTGAGCCTCTACTTCCCTCTCTACTTTAAAAATAACAAGTTCAATTGTCCAGTGTCAGTCCCCTGGCATTTTTACCAGGCAGCATGGCAAAGAAGTTTTTTAAAACTTGCACTGGAGAGATTCTTTGAAGAAGTTTTTATCCTTGGCACTTAACATTAATAGCCAGTCTTCCGCAGGCTGCATCAGAAATCTCTCTGCCATTGATGGAGTGTATTGCTTCAGAGGAATCCAGCAACAAAAGCGTTGGACAGAAATGAAAGCAAGGTCTTTGCTTATTGGCTGAGGCCACCTAGAGCTGTCCATGGTGCCAAATGGCAAGACAATCTGGATCCTGACACTTGCCTTCAGGGAACAGAGGACTAGTGCAAAGCTTATCTGAAAGTTAAAGGCTGATCCGATGAGACATGCTGTTGTGTGAGATTGCATTGTAATACTTTGCCATATTTGAAGAAGTGGAACACTTGCCTAGCTTGTTCACACCTGTCCGGGTAATGTCATAACTAATCTTTGACCTGCCAGCTACAGAACAGATCAACCAATAGGCTTCCTGTTCCAACAATTCTTTCTGAATGTAGCATTCTTAGAGGAAGATCTGCTAAAAGAGATGGAGCCATGGGGTGTTGCTGTGAGGCTGTTCTCTTGGACTGAAGCCCTAAAAATCACTGTGGGAATTAAAACTAGAAAGTAAACTTGGTAGATAAAATCTGCAAAATGGACTGAAGTGATGACAATGATATTTTTAAAACTTTTGGACAGTACTAACCATTAATTTATTTTTTAACTTTAATGCACTATAGACATGTCACTTTGTCAAGTCCAAACCATGCTCAGAAGAGTTATGACATCCATAAATGTCATACGTAATTATATTGTTAACATATTGTGCTGTATGTATTGTGTATGTTAGCTAATTGGTTGATTAAGTGTCATCAATTTGGTATCAACAGCAAGTGACCACATAAATAGACTTTCTCCAAGACAACCTTCCTAACCTGGTGCTTCAGGTCTTCTTCAGTGGACCCATAATTGCTCTTACTGAGCCCATTCACCTTGCTGCTGGTCATTCTTCTCTTTTTTTTGTTATTTCCACCTTTCTTATCATCCCCCAGATATCTACATAATTGTAGACATCACAGTGTATTTCCAAAGTATACTGGGCTATTTGTGCCACAAGTGAGCTTGGCCATTTTTGTCTTGAGTGAGAATGCTGGTTGATTAATTCAGTTATTTTTTATTTTTTTGTTTCACTGGCTAGCCTTGGTATTCTCAGTAGTGTTTTTCAATATCAAAGTTCAA
The DNA here is from genome assembly GCF_051295495.1 of Thamnophis sirtalis. Classification (NCBI taxonomy): domain Eukaryota; kingdom Metazoa; phylum Chordata; class Lepidosauria; order Squamata; family Natricidae; genus Thamnophis; species Thamnophis sirtalis. The sequence continues at coordinate 66,706,692 of NW_028261385.1, forward strand.
AAACATCATACTCTTTCTAACCAAGGCTTCTACAAACTCCAACTTTGCTTCCACCGAGAAAACTATTTCCTGTACAATTCTGATATTTGCAGGTATAGACAAACCCTGGAACTGGACTTCACGGATACTCTTCTAAATTCTTCCCTTTGCCATATTTCCTGACTGCTAGTTCCTTCAAAGTTGTTTCCCCCCCACCTTCTGTTCAATCATGTCTGTTCAATCATGCCTGTTCATTCATGTCTGATTTTTGGAGACTGCCTAGTGAAGTCCCTACAGTTGCCTTCACAAGGTTTTTTTCAGAAGTGGTAACCCATTGCCTTCTTCCTAAGGCTGAGAGAGTGTCTGGCCCAAGGTCACCCAGCTGGCTTTGTGCTCAAGATGGAATGAACTCAAAGTCTCTCAGATTTTAGTCTGATGCCTTAACTTCTATACCATAACTAGCTTGCAGAACCTGTCCACCAGTATTTTCACTGTCAGTTCTATGGCTGATGTTTTACCTGTTGTTTAGTCTTCTTTATATTTAATTCTATATTACATTTTTTCACTCCTTGACTTTCATTACTGGAGCTTGCTGATCCTTTGTATTTTCAGTTGTTAGAGTAGTGTTATCTTAATATACACTATTGAAGTTTATTTCTCTTTTAAAGTGCCACAAAAGGAAAGGCCTATTTACTGGGTTCCAACAGGTGTCTCAGGTTCTACAGCATCTCAACTCTAAATGACTAGATTAGATTGGGAACACTAAAAACACTATGAAAAATGGCAGTTACAAACTACTTTCACATTCTTCCAAGAAAAAAAAACCATGACCATTTCCATGTAATCGCCTGGAGTTGAATTTACCTCAAAGAAATCTGTAACTTTTTATTAATATAATTTATTAGTAGTTTTCAATTGTCAACAGTGCTATAAAGCTTATGAAAGAATGGTATTAAAACGTGAACATTGCATCTCAGAACCTAAAACCGTTCATTTCCTTAATTTCCACACATAAGTGAGTCTGTCCCAGGAGTTCATGAGATAGACATAAATTGCATAATCTGTGACATTTATTGTCAGTTCACAGGTAGTTTTCTTTTAACTGAGTTGCCATTGCATTTGACCAATAAGGTTTGTAAGGTGTGCCTCATGGTTTCACAAGTTATTTGAATCCAATCCTTAGTGCAGCTTATTCAGCAAATCAAAAGATTAAACCATGAATGAACCCAGTTACTGTTCACAGCCATATAGCCACAAAAGAGCTTCTCTCAAGAATATTTCTTATCTTCACTGGAACATTTAAGGGGTCTCTCAGATTTTTCATTCAAAGAACTCTGCATCGGTTCAAGTTTGATTGTTAAGCACATGCATCTTTTATGCTCCAAAAATGAAGTCCATCAGCAAAGCTGTTCATTGAGATTGAAACTATCTTGGCTGGCCACTTTCTCTAAATATGCCTCTTCACAAAGCATTAAGAAGACTTTTCTTTAAAAAAAATCCCTATGTCAGTTTTCTGGCATCATTCCCAACATGCTGTAGAGGTCATTTGCATGGCAGAAAAGTAATCATATTCTCTGTGGGTCAGTAGGCATGTTTCATTTGCAGACTTTCAACTTGAAAAAAAAACCACTGTCACTTTAATAACTACTTCTCAGACTAAAATATGTGGTAGATTGGGAGGAGGAACTGAGTGTTTGTGAATTCCAAATTTCTGCCTACTGTTCACAAATTAAATACAAATGTGAGCAGCAGGAGGCTGACTTTTAGAACAGACAAGTGTTGCTACACATTTAAGAGATGGCTTGTCTTCAATATTTTCTTGGCTTTCTGTGCTGTATGCCTAAAATATAGACTGGTAAGCCCTGATTTGCTGAATTCTTCTAGTTTTTGGAACGCTAGATCAAAAAACCAGTTATGCTAGGCTCAGATCAGTGCATGCTGGATTAGGAAAACCTTTCCAGAATGCATTGCTTTCTTTGGCCATGCATCTTATTCCCGGAACAGAGGAAGAACAGGTGCATGCTTTTCTCTGAATAGAGAATGAAAGATGATGTTGGACTTTCATTCCCATACAATTATGGAAGGTAAACACTGATCATGGGTGTCTGCAGTAGGATGAGAAGGAGGGGGAGCTAAGATGTCATGTGATCAAAGCATTGGGCTTTGTGGCAGTGGTGAAATTCAATTTTTTTACTACCGGTTCTGTGGGCATGGCTTGGGCAGGATGTGGCTAGGTGGGTGTGGCTTGATGGGCGTGGCAGGGGAAGGATATTGCAAAATCTCCATTCCCACCCCACTCCAGGGGAATGATAAAATCTCCATTCTCACCCCACTCTGGGGCCAGCCAAAGATGGTATTTGCCAGTTCTCTGAACTACTCAAAATTTCCACTACCGGTTCTCCAGAACCTGTCAGAACCTGTTGGATTTCACCCCTGCTTTGTGGACATTCCTAAATCCAACCCAATTACAATAGGACCAACAGACATATCCAAAGGGAATTAATTGGGGAGTTATTTTCACTAGGTAGAATTTCAAATGATTGAAATGCTTAATGTTTATCCAAATCTAGGCAATTTAATTCTCAGTTGTGTGTAATGAATACTATTGTCAAAGTAACATACCTCTTATTCTAGAGCTCGTTACAAGTTGGCTAAATTCCTTAACACAGTTTTAGGGGATTATCTCTGATAGTAAGTTATGATTTCAAGGACAGTGACATTGATACACTTTTGCACAGTGGTGGGCAAGGGACAAAAATGTGCGCTATGATTTCATGGTGCAAACCCTGTGAAGAATACAAGTAAAAAAGACAGGCTTGTATTGTGAGGTCACTCCAAGTGTGCCATGATTTTTCTATCATTATTACATGCCATGGAATACTACAATATTTAGCTGAAATTTGCCCACTGGATAGCACATGGTTTTTTGCATAATGTTAGTCACTTTGTACCAATTTGGGATAGAAGTGTTGTATTTTCCTATGAGAAATATGTATAATTATCCTTCTCATTCTGTAGAGCACATAAAAAAGGAGAGAGAAAATCATAGAATTGTGAATTTGGAAGGGACCAAACAATAATTTACTCCAGTTCTCTTCACTGAGCTGGAAAATCCTTGAGAGATGATTATCCAGCCTCCTCTTAAGAATCTTTTAAAATTGAGAACTCAAACCCAGCAGTGATTGGTTGCTCTACTGTTGTAATGGAATTACCACCACCTCCTCCTCCCCCTTCTTCTTCTTTTTCTTCTTCTTCTTCTTCTTCTTCTTCTTCTTCTTCTTCTTCTTCTTCTTCTTCTTCTTCTTTTTCTTCTTCTTCTTCTTCTTCTCTTTCTCCTTCTCCTTCTTCTTCTTCTTCTCCTTCTTTTTTTTATTCTTTTTTTTTTTAATGTATATTTTATTATGTTTTCATTCTATACAATCACATATTCACTGTGCTTGATCAGGGCATATAACATTGAATAATAAACACGGCCCTCACTTATATAGAAAATGCCCTCTACAATACAAACCCAATATACCACCTTGGCCTGCCATACACCCTCTTTCAACCCCCTCCAACTTTCATTCTTCCTTCTCACACACCCCTCTACGCCTACTTCCCCTCCCCTTCTTTCTAACCCTATCACTCCCTCTCCATTCCCTCCCTCCCTTCTCCTCCTCCTCTCTCTCACCCTCTCCACCCTCCTTCTTCTTTCACTCGACTCTTTCCTTCGGTATCTATTACCTTCCAGTATATTCGGTTTGTACTATTTTCGCACTAACATTGAGAAGCCACAGTATACAAATACAATCATGGAATTTAACACATATTGTATTTCCCCCCTCCCCCCTCCCCCTAAATCCCCACCTCCCTTCCCTCCCCCCGACTTCCCAAAGACCATACGTGGTATAATTTTTGAACAATCACAGTCTGAAATATCTATACATTGAACTCAGCTTCTTACTGTTACCCAAATTTTAAACAATTTAAATTATTACTGATACTAAGCATAAGCTATCTGGAGTTTTTTAGTCCCATATTTACTTTTTATGTAATCAATCCACTTTTTCCAGTCTCTTTTGTATCTCTCATTTGAATGTTCTTTGAGATATGCTGAGATTTTGGCCATTTCGGCTAAGTTCATAACTTTCAAAGTCCATTCTTGAATTGTGGGTAAATCTTTCTTCTTCCAATACTGCGCCACCAAGAGTCTTGCTGCCGTTATTAAATACAGGATCAAATTAGTCTCTGCTACTGTAAAATCAATGCATATACCCAGTAAAAACAGCTGGGGGGTAAATTTTATCCTTCTTTTAAAGATGTTTTGCAGGATCCACCATATTTTTATCCAAAATGCCTTAACATTACAACATGTCCACCATATATGAAAATATGTAGCTTCTTCTCCTTCTTCTCCTCCTCCTCCTTCTTCCCTGTCCCTTTCTCTTCTTCCTCTCCTTTTTTCCTAGTGTAGAAGCACCAAATTAATATTCTCACAAATTTACTGTACATTGTGACAGTTTATGCTGGACAGTTTATGCTGGAACTTTTCTAAGAAAAGGTAGCAATAATCAATTGAAGAAATTTGCATTTTTGCCAGATGCCTGGAGTTCTTCAGGCTGCTGTAATAGATTATAAATATATATATTAAAACTCAGACTATTATGTTGGAATGAAGAGGAGAAAGACTGTAGGCAAAACCCTACTATAGTTATTCACTCTCTCAACAGTCTGACAGATCAAGTCAGAAGTGCTGGCTCTGGGTGAAGCCATTGTTTTTCAAATGGCATCAAATAAAAAGGAGGACATGGGGGGATTCCCCCCTATTTCAACATTAAAATAAAGACTGCCTTCAATAGTTACTTATATTTACTTATTTTTTAAAAAGGACAATTTTATGGGATACTTCTGAATTGCCCTTCAGAAGTTGTGTTGGAAATCTTGAGGATGGAAAAGGAAAAGGAGAAGAAGAAGACTCTTCTCCTTTAGAGGACACTCCCTGGGGTTGGTTTCTTCTGTATGGATATTTCTTGGTCTCAACCAGTGTTCCTTAACCTCAGTAACTTTTAAGACATGTAGAGTTCAACTCCCAGAATTCCCCATGCTGGTCAGGGGATTCTAGGAGTTGAAGTCCACACATTTTAAAGTTGCTGCAGTTGAGAAAACTTGTCTAAATCACCAGCCAGACAACTGGCTGAAGAACTCATCCAACAAATGTTGTTCTTTGCAAGTAATAAGGCCTTTTTTGCACTAGTACTCCACTCCTCTGCTCACAATAGAATCCCTTGTGCCACCAGGCTCGAAATGTTGGGCTTGGACAACCTGGAACTATACCGCCTACAGTCTGACCTAAGCATAGTACACAAAATTATCTGCTACCATGTCCTACCTGTCAACGACTACTTCAGCTTCAACCTCAAAAATACACCGACAAACAATAGATACAAACTCAAGATAAATGGATCCAAACTACTGTAGATTGCAGAAAATACGACTTCAGCAACAGAGTGATTAACACCTGGAATGCTCTAACTGACTCCATTGTTACATCCTCAAACCACCACAGCTTTAATCTTAAACTGTCTACCGTGGACCTCACCCCATTCCTAAGAGGTCCATAAAGGGGGTCGTGCATAAGCGTACCATCGTGCCTAACATTCCTGTCTTACTGTCCCCATTTATTTGTACTCATTTCCTTTGTTCATGTAGATATTTATACTTATACCTGTTATCTTGTACATGTTTGACAGACTAAAGAAAAAAAGAAAAGGAGTGTATTAAAATCTGCCATTTTGAGCATCTGTTTGCTGAAGCTGTTTGCTCACATAACCTATTGTGCATTAATGTGCTTTGTTATTGGGACATATAGATTTACTTATTAATTTTATATGAGAAAAAGGCACCTATAGCTTATTCAACAAATCCAACCCAGCAATTTTCTTATTAACATTCCTTAGTCTATGGTTTTTGCTCAGACTATTGCCTACTATTCCTTTGAATGTTAATCTTGTTTGCATTATTCGTTGGTTGATAAGGCATAGAATGACTGAGTTGAACATGCTGTTAGATTTTGTGATACATCTTGCCTGGTGTTGCTACTAAAGATGTCTTTCCCAGATTGCCACTTTTAATATTATTTTGTCTGTTTTCAATAGGTTTTAATCACAAAAGGAGACTTCCATATTGATGGCAATTTTTTTAAAAAAGGGCTTATGATGTCATGAATGAAGTTCTGCCTTTTGTATTTCAAGAAAGTAAAGAGAGCAAGACTTTTCATCACAACATTGTGAAATAAGTTTAATCACTTGCCCTCTTTTTGTAGACACCCAGGAATTCAGACAGTTAGCCCTGGCCAATCAGGAACAAATGAACTGAAATGACAAAGTCACTACTTTCTTTTTTCAGATATTGAATCATGGGCTTTTGGAAACTGATCTACAGTTTCAGACAAATAAAAAATTAAAATTTCTTTCAGATAAGCACAGCCAAACATGACTTCATGGGTGAACAATAATGAGGAAGTGTTTGGTTACTGTCTTCTTTCCCATCTAGTCTACAACATTTGTGTTGCTTAAAGGAATCTCATCCAAATACTAATCAGCACTACGTAACCTATGTATCTGATCCTACATAACTTTTTCAGCCAGTCCAGGAATCACCTGCCAAGACTAACTAGAGTTAATGTCTGGTATCTGAGTTCTGGAACTGATCAAATTACTACTAAACGACCATGTCCAAAGAATATTTTGGAATTTATTTTGTAAACTTATTATTATTAATATTATGACTAGCTGCTGGAAATAAAAAGATATAAGAACATACTATAATAGCTTGTGAAGTGAGCCAATACATTGCACAATACAATGACTCTGTTTATTACCATCCCCAAATATGTCTGGTGTGTCTTAATCATTATTCATAAAAGTTAAACAACCTTTATTACTATATAGAATATATATTTGAGAATATTATGAATCAATAGAAATGCCAATGCAAATTCAGTTAAGGCAATCCTTGCCATCATATTTCTTGATTAATAATACTTTATTAGCTGGCAGCTTAACCTGCCTCCATTTTTCATAAACTGTATGAGACATGCTATATTTGCAATTTTATGTTGACCTTAATTCCTGGTTCATATGTATGTATTTGCATATATGAGAGTTATAACTAAAGTATATAAAGCCTTTCCTGTTTTGCCAAAGAGCTTTATTGTGTCATCTTTGTGGGTGGTCCATCACAAACAACATGTCCATGTTTTGTCTGGAAACAAAAACACCGAGTAGCAAAGTGCCAATGCAAGTGCCCACCGGGAATTGACATAGATAAAAATATGTCCATGGCAATGTAGATCATTGCAGAGGATCTCCTAACATTGCTACTTCCTACTCTTCTTCTAGTTCTTTTTATCTCATGACACTTTGCTTCGCAACTGGCTTTGGAGAGCTTTGAAATTTTGTTTATTTGTACCCCACATTTTATTATTCTTACAAATATACAAAGCAGCAAACATATTCCATATAGTTCCTCCTCCTATTTTCCCCTTACAACAACTCTGTCCCAAAGACTGACCCAAGATATCAGGCTTTCATGCATACAGTACATCAGGACTTGAATTCACAAGTGGTGCCTTAACCACTAGATGAAACTAGACCAAAAAAGACTGGTCTTCTTTCACTAGATGAAACTAGACCAAAGAAAACTGAGATACTGAGTCTATTGTAGCTCCACTTTCTGTTATTTTAATTATTAAATTTATATGCCATCTATCTCACTATCCAAAGAGAGTCTTAATTATTATATATTAAGCAGGAGCAAGGCTTATTTTGGTATGTGGTAAACAATCCGCCCTGAAATACATGTGTCTGGGTCTGTGTATGTTATAAGAAATATTATTCAAATAGCATTCAATTATTCAGTATTATTCAATTATGATTCAGAGATACCTGTAGGATTGCTAAAGAATTTCATAAAGAAAGTTTTTACTCAATCACAAAAGTGATTTCAATCACCCTTACCAGTAACCACTCTGTTGGATTAGCCTTTGGAACTCCAAGCCAAAATAAAACCATGTAACTCTAAACTGTTGAGCTCCAGGTGCTTCCTGGAAAACCTCTACTGGGAAAAATTGTACAATGATGGATCCTAGAATTTATTGTTCTATTATTAAAGCACATTTTAGCATATGTGCCAACCTGGTTTACATCTGTATATTTGAATTCTTCCTGAGTAGTAAATAAATTCTTGGATTCATCTGAAGGTATCTCCTATGGTGACTCATAGTTGCCTAAATCAAATAATATTGCATGCCTTAAACTCCTTAGTGAAAGCATGCAGATAGAAGTGATCAGAAATTCTACATAAAGACTCTAACTGACAGACAGTTGTCTACCAAGTCAGGTTCAGGATTTGGTTTTGATGTGTTAGACCTTAAGTATATGTGGCAGACTGTTTTCTCCTTTACAGATCACTGTGATGATTAGAGGAAATCAGGCCATTGTCCTTTGTGAGCAGAACAGCAGTTTTTTGGGGAAATGAATTTACTACATTGGTGCCTATTTTGGGAAACTAATGGGAAGAAGAAATAACCATGAGGCATAGGAGGAAGAGTCATAAGCAGGACAACACTCAGATAAAATAAACTTTAGTTTTAGTTTAGTTTTATTATTAGTTTTATTAAACATTTATAGGCCGCCCTTTTCCCTGAGGGGACTCAGGGTGGCTTACAATAATAAGGGAGGGGAGTGCAGAACAAAACACAAAAAGAAAATGTGAATAAAGATAATTAACGGTAAAAACACAACATTCATTCAGCATTCGGGAGGGGCGAGAATAAAGTCTTATCCCCAGGCCTGATGGGATAGCCAGATCTTAAGGGCTGTGCGGAAGGCCTGGACGATGGTGAGAGTGCGGATCTCCACGGGGAGATTGTTCCATAGCATCGGAGCTGCAACTGAGAAGGCCCTCCTCCGCGTAGTCGCCAGTCGGCACTGACTGGCGGATGGAATTCGGAGGAGGCCTACTCTATGCGATCTGATGGGACGGAGGGAGGTAATTGGCAGAAGGCGGTCTCTCAAATAGCCAGATCCACTACCATGGAGCGCTTTATGAATGGTAAGTAGGACCTTGAAGTGCACCCGGAGACCAACAGGTAGCCAGCGCAGCTCACGGAGGATCGGTGTTATGTAGGCGAACTGTGGTGCGCCCACAATCACACGCGCGGCTGCGTTCTGGACTAGCTGTAGTCGCCGGATGCTCTTCAAGGGCAGCCCCATGTAGAGCACATTGCAGTATTCCAGCCTAGAGATCACAAGGGCTCGAGTGACTGTTGTGAGGGCCTCCCGGTTCATGTAGGGCCGCAACTGGTGCACCAGGCGAACCTGGGCAAATGCCCCCCTGGTCACAGCTGACAAGTGATGGTCGAAACTCAGCTGTGGGTCCAGGAGGACTCCCAAGTTGCGGACCCTGTCTGAGGGGTATAAATTTTGACCCCCCCAGCCTGAGTGATGGAACATCGGCCAAATTGTTGGGAGGAAAACACAACAGCCACTCGGTCTTGTCCGGGTTGAGTACCAGTTTGTTAGCTCTCATCCAGTCTTTAACAGCCTCAAGACCCCAGTTCATCACGTCCACCGCTTCATTGAGTTGGCACGGGGCGGACAGATACAACTGTGTATCGTCCGCGTATTGATGGTATTTTATCCCGTGCCTCCGAATGATCTCGCCCAGCGGTTTCATGTATATGTTAAATAGTAGGGGGGATAAGACCGAACCCTGCGGCACCCCATAAGTTAGGGGCCTCGGGGACGATCTCTGCCCCCCCACCAACACCGACTGCGACCTGTCCGAGAGGTAGGAGGAGAACCACTGCAGAACAGTGCCGCCCACCCCCACCTCCCGCAGTCTTTGCAGAAGGATACCATGGTCGATGGTATCGAAAGCCGCTGAGAGGTCAAGGAGAACCAGGATGGACGCATGGCCTCCATCTCTGGCTCTCCAGAGATCATCAGTCAATGCGACCAAAGCGGTTTCTGTGCTGTAACCGGGCCTGAAGCCGGACTGGAAGGGGTCAAGGTAGTTAGCTTCCTCCAAGGTATGCTGAAGCTGGAAGGCCACCACCTTCTCAACAACCTTCCCCATGAAGGGGAGGTTGGAGACTGGACGGTAGTTATTAAGAACGGATGGATCCAAGGACGGTTTCTTCAGGAGCGGCCTCACCACCGCCGCCTTGAGCGCAGTGGGGAAGTGCCCCTCCCGAAGAGAGGCGGTAACAACCGCCTGGATCCAGCCCCGTGTCACCTCACTGCTGTTGGCAACCAGCCAGGAGGGACACGGGTCCAGTATGCAGGTGGAGGCACTCACAGCTCGCATAGCCTTGTTCACATCCCCAGAGGCAACATCCTGAAACTCAACCCAGAGATGGTCTGCCAAGTTATTCCCTTGTGTCTCGGCTGGATCTGCGGGAGTGGAGTCCAGGTCCGACCGAAACCGAGCAACTTTGTCCGCCAAGAATTGAACATACTCCTCAGCCCTACCCTGTAAGGGATCCCCCGTCTCCCTCCTATTTAGGAGGGAGCGGGTTATCCTAAACAGGGCGGCTGGGCGGGACTCGGCGGACGCTACCAAGGTGGCAATGTGTGTTCTTTTAGCTGTTCGTAATGCCCGGATGTATTCCTTGGTGCATGCTGTCAAAAGTGCCCGGTTCGGTTCGGACCTATCGGATCTCCACTGGTGCTCTAGGCGTCTCCTCCGGCGCTTTATCTCCCGGAGCTCCTCGGTGAACCAAGGAGACCTCCGGGAGCCGCTGACCCAGAGGGGCCGTAGTGGTGCACTTGAGTGAGAGGCATGAATGTCATTTGAGAAAGCATCTCAGCTATGACTCCGCCGAGTTTTCATGAAAATAAAAGGAGGGGGGGGAAGCACATTCAGGAAAAATTCTATTTACCCTATAATAAAAGTAATATTAGCTTTTGTGCTTTTTCCCCCTAGTTTGCTCTATCTTTGAGGGTTGGCATCAATCTTGTACTGCTTGAATTGAGTTTTAATAATGGTATCATGTTTCCCCAAAATAAGACAGGGTCGTATTTTCTTTTGACCCCCAAAATAAGCGCTTGCCTTTATTTTTGGGGAGGTCTTATTATTTTTGAGGTGCAGGAAGTGGTGAGCATGGTCACCTCATGGCTGCTGCTGTGTTGTAATATTTTGGGGGAGGGCTTATTTTAGCGCATGCACTCAAAACTCCAATTGGGCTTATTATCTGGCAAGGTCTTGTTTTTTTAGGGAAACAGTGTATTGACAACCAATGTTTATGAACCTTGCCAACTTCAAGATATATGGATTTCAACTCTCCAACTGGTTGGGGGAATTTGGGGAGTTGAATACCCTGAGAAGCAAGTTTACTGGAACCAGCACAGAAATGTATTAAGTACATAATAACTGCATACAAAACAGGAATGGAACATTCAACTGTCTCCTGGAAAATTATTTTTTTCTTCCAGAATGTGCCAATTCAGATATATAAATGTAGTTCACACTTGTCCTGAAATAAATGTTATGCAACAGAAGTAGTTTGTAGTTTGTGGTATTCTTCATCTTGGGGAAAGACCTTCTTTCTATCCTGAAGTAACAGGAGCATATGTATGTTACATATGTAACATATATGTGAGGGGGAAAAATCCTTCTCTATGATTTATCTTAAACTGGAAATCCCTGTTGATTTAGTATGAGTAAGTATATCTATGTGTGTGTGACAGTGTGTGTCTATGTATGTGTATGTGTGTGTGTGTGTGTATAAATAAACATATACATATTGTATGTACACATACACACACACACACACACACACATATCCCTTTGGCACATATATACATGAATTTAGCATTATTTTTGCATTGCTTTTACATTGATATCCATGCAATCACACATTCTCCATGGTTTGTTTTTATGGTACAGTATTTGTATTATCATTCTTCTCCGGAACATTGTTTATTTAATTTAATAATTATTTAACTATATAAAATGAGTGGGTTAGTCTACGGGAAGAATAGACTGAGGTAAACATTTCTGAGGAATTCTAAATCAGAATCGCCGACTACATTATGCAATTTATTTAAGTGTCTGTCCTCAAAATAGATTTATTATGGATAGATTGGGGTAAACAAAATCATCAATGAATCTGATTTTCACATCCTCCTCCTGCCAGTTTTAAATTGGCTCTATTTTATTTCCTCATCAGATGTGAGACTTATCTCCATCTTGCTATGAATTCTGCCTTAATATAACAGATTTATCTTTCATTTCTATTCAGATACTTCTTTGGGGGCACTTTGCCTTACATGCACTGACAAATGTGCTGAATAGGACAGCTCTAGAGATGAACCGGTTAATTAATTAAATAACTATTTTTGTATGCACTTTTATATCCAAAATCTGGAGACGTGTAAATCCTGACAAATAAATAGATTTATGTTCATCTGTTGCTTTGGAAAGTATGAATAGATTTGCATTAAAAGTATAAATGGAACAAATCCCTCTCCTGTTCATTGGTTTGGTTCAAGTATGCACAGTATAGATTAGAACAAGGGTGGGCAACTAATTTTCCTAAGAGGCCACATGAGAAACTGGAATCTAATTTGATGTCTTCAAACTCCATGACCTCAACTCCTCAAACTGCTCCAAATGAAGGGGGTAAACACTATGCAGGTGCACAAAAGTATTTTGTCTCCGCATCCTCCCATGGCTGCCAGGCAACTGAAACAATGAACAGTAACTCTGAAGGGCCAAACTTGATTCTTCTCTTGCCTTCAGTGCAGTGGTAGGATTCAATTGTTTTTACTACCAGTTCTGTGGGCGTGGCTTTGTGGGTGTGGCATGGCTTTGTGGGCATGTCAGGGAAAGGATACTGCAAAATTCACATTCCCTTCCCACTCCTGAGGGAAGGTTATTGCAAAATCCCCATTCCCTCCCCACCCTATTAATCTGCTTCCCAGTTCCTGTTCAGGGCAACAGAAGAAGATCATCTGGGAGGCAGCGGGGGTGGGGCCAGCCTATTTGCCGGTTTTCCAAACTAATCAAAATTTCCACTACTGGTTCCCCAGAACCTGTCAGAACTGGCTGAATACCACTTCTGTTCTAGTGGCACACTTACTTAAATTTGATTTCTAATTTCTGATTGACCTTATGTGGCCAAACAGAAACAGCCAAAGGGCTGGATGGTGGGTGAGTGTAAAATGCCCAGGTCTGACTTAGAAGCTCTTTATTTTGGTTTGTTCCCATAATGTGTAACTTTAATCTCTTTGATTATGGCTCCACCAGATGAGGTGAGACCTTTCTAAAGTAGTTTCTTCTGGTGAAGGCCCTGTGGTTAGGTTGTGCTATTCCTGGTATCTACGTTATAATCTACTAGGTGTGAAGAAAAGAGCTGCTTGTTCTCCCACATTTTAGTTATACTTTTTAGTATACATTTAAAATCTTGACTGATTTTAATTTCTTCCTAAAAGAGATCTGATGGGTTTTGATGTTTTATGTCAATTCTTTTCTAAACCAGTGAATGAGTGTGTAAATTAACATTTTATTTTATGGATGCATTCCATTTGCAAACCAACCAAACAGCTTTATTGATGAGCACTGTAAATGATATAAATAAATGATCAGCCTTATAATCCTGAATCTAATCCCACTGGATAGTAGAAATGTGGGAAAGGTTCGTTGCTAAAACTATGGCCAGTAAACCTGGGGTGCAAAAATCCAGACAAGCCTTAGATGGCAGCAAAGTCTCACTCTTTAACCCAGATCTGCTAGCCCAGTTATTTTTCCCCTTTTCCTTTCAATTGTGTCCAGGGGTGAAATGCTACCTGTTTGGACCAGTTTACTACCCAAATCGGTAGTAAAAAAAAAATGCTACTGGTTCGAACTGGTATTTCCAATGATCAGCTGTGATGCGCAATTAATATTAACTAGAAAGCAGGATTTCCTAAATTTCTAAATCAGGTGGCACAGTGGATCCCCCCCCCACTGTTCTACTTACCTTTGCAAGCACGCTTGGTAGTAGGCTCCGCCCACCCACCCAGACATCATAATGTCTGTTTTTGATGCTCTGCGCATGCGCAGGAGGTCTTGGGCATGCATGGATTTGGCTTGTGCAAGTTAAGCTAGCGTGCATGCTCACATTTGCAAACCAGTAGCAAAAGTAAGTAGATTTCATCACTGATTGTGTCCAATTCTTAAAGAGTCCATGGGGGGGAAACCCTGCAGTTTTCTTTATGAGCTTTTTCAGAAGTGATTTGCCTTTGCCTCCTTCCTAGGGCAGTAGTCCCCAATCCCTGGGCTGCAGCACACTACCAGGCCGTAGTCTCTTTGGAACCAGGCTGCATGAACAACTGGTAATCGCACACATGTAACTCAACTTGTGCAAGAAGCAGACTGGCATGTATGTAAGCAGCTCTACTTGCATGAACAGTTGGTTGATGCTTGCACACGCCACCTACCACCCATATGGGTCAGTTCCCCTCTCCCCCCTGCTGGGCCAACAATCTGTAAAGGTTGAGGACCACTGTCCTACAGGAAAAGACCCAACTGTCCTATAGGGAAAGAGCCCAAGATCATCCAGTTGGCTTTGTCTCCAAGGCAGGACTAGAACTCAATGAACTCCCAGTTTCTATCCTGATGCCTTAATTAGTACATCAAAGGGGCTCTTTAGCCCTGGTTGGAGTAGCAAAAATGGTGAAGGTAGACTCCTCTTGAACACACTGGGTTCTTAGCAAACAACCCTTTCCTCTTTGCAAAGGCAAGGGTATATTTTATAGTTCAGTTGCTCCACAAACCATAGTTTCTGTGTGTTTGGTGAGAGGCAAGCTTTGATGTAGAGCTCTTAATGTGAGACAATGCGAATGACATTTACTAGCAATCTTTTCTCCCCATTAATGAACGGTACTTCAGGGAGTGTAAAGGCAAGAGGCATATAATTTCTGAACTATTTAAATTGCTAATTAGATCTGTACAGGAGGTGTATTCCTAATGCAGATAATTACAACGGCTCCTAAGTGTTTGCTTTACAGTTGCTAATTACTGCAGAAGCCAATTAATTGCTGTTGACTTTTTGTATTCTTTTGCATATCACCAGTTAATATTTACATTCATAATGAAGACAAAATTGGCAAACACTGTGTCATTTTGTAATGAACAATTCCAGTGTCTAAACAATGAGCACATTATCTCATTTGTGCCTGAAGAGTACAGCTGATTAGCATATGTTCTGTGCACATTAAAACAATGTTGCTCTTTCTTCTAAAGAGAGAAGCTGTCAGTTGGGTACAGTCGCTGCAGGTGTGGTATCCCTATGGTGCTAAACAACTCTTGTTCACAATACATTATAATACGTTCCCACACCCAACCTTTACTCAAGTAGGTAATTTCACCAATCCAAAATGGTTATATTTTTCAGAAGCCTTTCTGGATCCTAGTTTATGATGTTCTGAAGCCATGAATATGACTCAAGGCCAAAGGGACCTACCTTCCAATCTTCCTAGTGCTGCTTTAGAGACACAGGAGTCATATTATCCCCCCCCCCAAGAGTTCTTTCACATCATTTAAAAAGTTCACTTCTGATGGGCAGAGTCAACCAAGGGTGGCTTCTTGTTTTTTTATGGAGTCAAAAATCCATTGGGACGCCCACAAAATTAACCTCCGTTTTCATGTTGTTCATGGAACTGCATTCCCTATGATGCTAAATGAAATTCACCTAGGATAATGACACTTGCTTTTGAGAAAACTTACATGAGAGTGGATTGCACTCAACAATCTATTGGAACTCTCTGTTAATTTAGACTAAAGACTTTCTTTTTATGGAATGCTGCCAGAAGGGGTTCATTTATTGTGTGGATGCTTCTCATTCTGCATGTGTTTTGTGTTTCAGTTCATACATTAAAAGTTGCCAAAACTGGTTAGAGATAATAAGAACAAAGATGATGTCATGCTTTCCTGGAAAATTTCTTCTCCTTGACTAGACCACACATGCATCTTTCCTGTGTCAGTTCAATGATGCAGAAAAACTGTGACAAATCAACTCCCTGTGTAACTACAGAAACTAAATGGGCAACATCCACTGACAATTACTGGGTTGTTTATGTGCATTGCTCTTTGATTTCCCTGCCCCTTTTCTTCTGAAGTGCCAGCCATTCTTGTTTTGTTTTGTTTTTTACATTTAAACTGCATTTTTTTTAGGCAGGCCCAATTTCACTATATCCCAGAGCTGGGGGTATCATCATGGTGGTCCATGCTGAATTATCGTGGATCAGTTTGGTGGAAGGACTCCTGGGATTCTGTGGTGTAGAAACCCAGTTGTTACCCTTAACATAAAAGCTTTAAACTTCAACTTAGCAACTTTGTCATTTTGATACTGAACTATGGGGCAGGGTATTATACCTCTAATGTCTATGGAAAATCTCAACCATCCAGTTCAGGGTTGTCACAAAAGTACTTTTCCAAAAGACAATGGGCCTTTCTGGTGTTTTTTTTTTTTTTTTTTTGGAAGACGTTTCGCTTCTCATCCAAGAAGCTTTTTCAGCTCTGACTGGATGGTGGGGAATAGAAGGATTTATACTCTTTACAGACAGTTGGTTATTTGCATTCTTTTAGCCAATTGTTAAGGCCACCTGAAAGTTTATCTGTGTCCTCAGGGTTACCCAAGTGGTGCAAATGGTCGTGGAGCCTTCTTGGAACTGTTGAAAGGACTGTGTTGTAGGTTGGAGATAGATGATGTCGTATCCCTTCTCCTCTGTTGAGAGAGGGCTGTTCCATTTTGACATAGATGGCCTCTTTCAAACCAGTGGTCCTCTCTCTTGGTCCATTGGAATAACAGTAAGTCACAAGTGCCTTTTGAGGTTATAAGTGAAACATTATATGTAGAATAGGAGACAAAGCATTGGAAAAGACCACAAAATATCAAGATCTGAAATATAAATTTGAAATATTATGTCATAAATTGCCAGTCCCAGTGGTTATCAGCACACACTGGGTGTCATATCAAAACATTGTGGATGGCATTTAACAAACCTGTGCATTGACAAGATTTACATCTGTCAATTACAAAAGACCACACTGCTTGGATTTGCACCAGTGGTGGGTTGCAAGCGGTACGCCCCGGTACTGGCATACCAGAGCCAGCCTGGAGCACCGAATACCATTCTGGTACAGTGCTCCGGAGGGCCCACCCGCCCATGCTCCTTACTGGTGTTTAAAGGCTTCTGCACTTCCACGCAGATGAATGGCACATACAGTGCCTGCGCAACACTCTGTGGAGCAGCTGGAGCGTCGCAGAGGCACTAGGACACATGTGCACGTTGTGTACGTCCACGAGGATGCCACTGGCCCCGTTCCATCCCTACCGGTTGGAACGGGATTTGCAACCCACCACTGATTTGCACACCTTTAACACCATCAAACAACGAGGGCCTAGGCCCTAGGCCCTTATGAAGGTTCAATAAGTGGATAAAAATATCAGTCTAAACATCTATCTGTGTGACCAACCTTAATAAATTTATATAATAATAAGTTTATAAAGTAATGAAACAAACTTCATAACTTTGAAGTATGTTTCTGTCCCTTTTGCTCTAGCATATAGGCAATGAAGAGAGCACATAGGAAATGATGGAAGAAGAAAAGATTGTTGGCAGACAATTCAGTAGATGGGAGAATGGAGACTATAAAGACAGAAAACCAAGGCTCCAGCAGTCTCCACCAGCATTTAAAACTATCCACCTACTGCTCCTGTATATTTTTCAAGGCTGGCACTTTATATGCTCAGAATGGCCTTATTACAAATGGTGAAATTTCAGTTAGCATTTCTGGAGCAGGCTTAAATGTCCTCACCATATCAGCTATTACTGATCAGACAGTCTCTAAGCTACATATAGTTCAAGCTATCTTCATGATTATAATATGCTAAGAAAAAAATGGAAATCAATAATTGCAATTGATAATTTTACAGCTTAATATACAGATAGTCCTTGACATACGACCACAACTGAGCTCAAAATTTCTGTTGTTAAGTGAAACATTTGTTAAAGAGTGCAGAGAAGAGCAACTAAGTTGATTAGGAGAGTGGAGATTAAAACATATAAAGAATGGTTGCTGGAATTGGGTATGTTTAATGAAAAGAAGGACTAGGGGTGGCATGACAGCAGTGTTCCAATATCTCAGAGGTTGCCACAAAGAAGAGGGGGTCAAGCTATTCTCCAAAGCACCTGAGGGCAGGACAAGAAGCAATGGGTGGAAACTGATCAAGGAGAGAAGCAATATAGAACTTGGGATAAATTTCCTGACAATTAGAATAATTAACCAGGGGAACAAATTGCTCCCCTGGTTAAGTTGAAGTTGTGAATGCTCCAACACCAGATGTTTTTAAAAAGAGATTGGACAACCATGTGTCTGAAATGATGCAGGGTGTTTTGCCTATATCATTATGCCTGAGCAGCGGGTTGGGCTAGAAGACCTCTAAGGTCCCTTCCAACTCTGTTATTCTGTTCTATTCTAAGTGAGTTTTGCTCCATTTTGGAACAGTTTTTGCCACAGTAGTTAAGTGAATCACTGAAGTTGTTAAGTTAGTAACCAAGTTGTTAAGTGAATCTGGCTTTCCTACTGACTTTGCTTGTCAGAAGATTGCAAAAAGTGATCATGTGACCACAAGACACAGCAACCATCATACATATGAACCGGTTATCAAAGATCATGGTCATAAATCACTTAATTCAGTTCCCTTGTAATTTTTGTAATAGACCTAAGATTAAACAAAGCCTTTTAAACCCGTTCTCAATTGCCCATTTAACTAAACCATCAGGTCAATGGTTTTTCACTCCTTCAGATTATGTATCTTTGCCTCATAATGTGAAGATATGGCTATGTAATCAAATTAATATATGTGTAAGTGTTGCTGGCTTTATCCCCAGTCTAGTGAGCCATCCGACATTTCATCTGTGATATGTTCTCACCCAAAATGTGTTTTTGTTTGGAATTTCAATTGATAGATGAATTGATGTGGCATAAAACCCCTACAAAATTGCTCAAACTTAGGAGAAGAAAATTTGCAGTAACCAGCTGGCTAGAATTTTGTTGGCAGAGTTTGTCCATTGCAAGTAAACAGAGCCAAGATTTAGTCTTCTGTTAGGTCATCTGTCTCATCCCAACCAAGCATACGCTGACTATTTATAGCCTTAAAGAAATTATTATTCCTCAGCACATCTGAAAACATGTCACTGCTGGAGTATATGTGCCACTCATGAAGGAAAACTCAAATGCCATTTCTTTCTGACATCAGGTGGAGGGGGGGGGGAATGGTTGGGAAAACATTTTTGGTTTTACTTTTCCACAAGAAAATAAACTTAAATTGCATGGCTTCCTATTCTGCATTCCTAAAAGCAGACTGTTAAAGAAACATGCCATTCAACGTTCATCAATGGAGAATGAAGTCATTTTAAAAAAATATATTTCTGTAGTAATGGATGTATGCCTGAATGGACTGTGTGGTATACCAGGTGATTCTGTAATTCTAATGTTTCAGGATTATGTATTGAACTAAAGTCACCTGCCCATAAAACAGTCTTCTTGTTTTCACCACAAACCAGAAGAATTGCACTCGTCCTGATGTTTTGGAAGATGAGCTACTTTGGCAACTTCAGTATCTCTCGTGTATCCTTATTGAAATGAAACACCAGTGTCAATCAAACCCAGCACATAATCCAACATGTTATTAAGCAGTGCATATTCTTTTATTGGACAACGTGTCAATTAATTTGGAACCGGGTAACAGAAGAAAATTACAAGAAGACTTGTGCCAAATTTTACAGTATAAGAGATACTTCAAGAAAGCAGAGTAAAAAAGGAGACATAAATCAAAGATACATGTAAAACGATGGGCCGAATGAGATAAGCTGCTAAATTAAACCTAGTTATATGGTTTAATTTTTAACAATTTAAATAATAACTGTTGGAAAAGCAACAGATTTGGAACTATAGCATATGGACAAGTAATATATCCTTTTAAAAACCCTGATTTATAATTGTCCCTTCTTTACAGGTGCTATTAATCCCCATAAAGGAAAAACCATAGTCATAATGAAAGTTTCTAAATTTTCATTTTGAAATGGTGAGAAGAGACCAACCTTCTTTATGTTTTGCCAGAACTAATTTAACCAGGATATCTTTTTTCATCTACTGGTTCATCTACTGTATATGATGATCTATCTATCTATCTATCTATCTATCTATCTATCTATCTATCTATCTATCTATCTATCTATCTATCTATCTATCTATCTATCTATCATTATCAAAATGTCTCTCTGTGTATATGTTCCCACATAACTCTGGAACGCCTTGAGCAATTTCAACAAAACTTGGTACACAGATTACTTACTCTCTGGAAACAAATGCTGTGGGGGTAAGACGCCCCTAACACCCCTCCGGCTGTGTATGTTCTGTTACAATACAGCCTGTTGTGCCTTAAAATGGCTTCTACTATACTAACTTAAAATGGTTTCTATTGTACAGTGCTGTGGAGTTGCATGGTGAGGGCTTCACACTACTCCACCCAGGGGCTTCCTCCTGTAAGGTGGAAAATCCAACATTAGAAATTGTGGCAATATTCATGGAAGGAAAGTTGGGATAAATAAATACCCTGGCAGTGCTGGGTTATCAGCTACCAATACTTGTATCTAAAAGAAGAGAACATTTGGGTTGAACAGCAAAGTCCTTAGTGCTCTCTGAGCTTGGTTGTTTTCCTGCAGACATTGGATAATTAAACATATTCAAGAAAGAAACCAAGCTCAGAGAACACAAGTACCCCACAATCATCTCTAGTTTGGCCCAAAAGAGGTAGCTTAAGCAACAACGTGCAAAAATAAGACTGGGATCAAGCTACATGTTTAGTCATGTATTGGAGATTGCAGAAACTAAAATTATATGATCATAGCATAAGCAACTGGTTTTGTACAATCTCTAATAGCCATTAATCTAGGCAGTAGAAGGCATTTTTCATATTTAACATTGCATTATAAATGCATTTTTCTAGACAATCAAATCATTCCAAAATGTTTTGGACTTCAATTGCTATTAATTTTAGTTAGCTTGACTAATGGTAACAGATTGTGGGAGATCTAATCCAAAATATTTGGAGAACACCAGGTTTTTCCTAAATAACTCTCCTAGAACTCATGAAATCAGCCAATAAGATGACTTTGGTTTAATTAAATATGTTATCCAAGATCTTTTGAAGGGAAAGCTTGTTTAAAGAGCATAATATTTTTGCCATTAATTTATATATTTATAGAAATTTGGAAGTCCAATGCAGATACCTTTAACTTTGAAAGAGGAAAATTCTTTCAAATGAATTGATAGAGAAAATCAGAAGAATGAACTTTCTCTAGAATTCTTAGGCTGCTTCAGGAAATGTATTATTAAAAGCACTCATGTAGTTAAGAATCACTTTGATTTTGACTCCTATATTAACTTGGATACAGCTTTTTTTTAAATTAAACTTGTAAAATTTAAAGATATGAAGACAGGAAATGATTAATACCAATTTGCTAAAGGACCTTGCCTTCCTTACTTAAAGAAGACAATAATTAAAGAGGAACATCCTTGACTCAACAGCCTTGAGAATTAGAGGACAATCTCATATATACTCTTTTTCATCAAAATGATTGAGAAGGTGGTAGAGGTAGACCTCTAAGTACATCTGAATAATACTTATTAGCTCGATTAATTTATATCAGGCTTACAACAGTTTCATAAAGCTGATTTTATCAAGTTGCTAGATGACCCATATCAAGGTTGGATAATAGTTGCTATAAAATAGCTTTCAATATCATCAAGGATTCTTAATTCTCTCACAAATTTGGGCCTTGAAGACTGCTATATTATAGGAGTGCTATTTTTTCCTGTCAACTAGAGAAAATGAAGATTTCTGTACCATAACTGGCCAATTGCATGCTGCTGGATTCTGTTCATTTCCACATGTTTTCACATTTGTATTAAGTCACTGATGATGTCACTCAAAAACATTGACTATGTTCCAGTTTACTGATCTATACAAATTAATTTTTTTTTAAAGTGGTAAATATTCTTGAATCAGGCTGGTTCTGATAATATTTGGAAGGAGGTGAAAAAACATGGAGTAAATCTAGCAAGGTAGATGTGCTTTTGTGGTTTGGGATATTCTGATGATACTGTCCTTCAAAACTCCCATTTGTAAGTATTTTCACTTGAGTGTTCAGATGGAGTGAAAGAAGGGAATGAGTTTTCAGGGGCAGATTTAGACATATTGAGGGCCTATGATAAGCTGTAGAGTCTATGTTCAGCAAGTATTCACTAAAATCAAGGCTGTGTAACAACTGAATGTGGCAAGAACACCAGCAAGATAAACAACAACCTGGACATGAGTTGAAGAAGCACCTTCTTGGTGGGCAAGTCCTTGTTTGAGCAGAAAATATGAATGCAGGTAGAATCAAAGCATGTCTTCATCAAGCCATACTAAGGGACATAATTTACAGAGGCTTTTTTATATGTAAGCATAACAACATTGTGACAAATGTTATTATTAAACAAACAAAATTTTGAGAGCCTCTTTCAGACTACTGTAGCTTGCTTAGTTTATCCCTCGATTTGTCTTTATTGATTTTGGTTCTTAGATTTTGAGACTGCCCAACTCTAAAAAGACTTTGAATGCTTGCAAAGTTATAAGTATATATAATATAAAATGAGAAAAACATGAACACTTAAGACCCACACTGATAACTGTCAAAAAAATTGTCAGGAGCTGTGAAGATTCTTTAACCCCAGGACTGGCAGTAAATTATATTTATTGACGAAGTCACAGCCTTTCCTAACTCAACCTGATCTGGCAAGAATTATGCTGCAATCACATCACATTCAGACTATATAATATGCTTCTCATACAGGTACCTTTGGAGAACACCTGCAAGTTTTATTGTGTAAGTTGCTAAATGGAACACAAAATGAGGAACACATCAATGAAATAAAATCTTCACAATATGATAATTATTTTACAGAATAAAGTCTGTTAGCTTCTCTTCTTTTCTACTATTATATACTTTATTCATTAAACATGAAACTCAGTCAACTGGACATTCAAAAATGCATCACAAATACCTCTGACTGGTGCTAATGGTTGATATGGGTTGCTGCAAGCGTCCTAGGTATCAACCAAGTATCTTCTTAAAATATATGATGATCCTAGTAGCACAGTTTTTTTGCAGTTCTACTGATGTTATTGCAGGAAGCTACAATTTCTTTATGCATTTTGCAAAATTCTTGGACATGATACCAAGTGCTATGATGACAATGGGTATCACTGTTACATGTTTCATCCATAGCCATGTAGTTTCAATGGCCAGGTCGTAATATTTTGTGATATTTTCCAGTTCTTTTTATTCAAATCTGGCATCTCCAGCGATATCAATAAACTGTACGCTTCGGGCCTCGGCAATCATGATCTCTGGCATATTGTGTTCCAAATAATGATCCATCTGTATTATTATTATTACTATACAATTGTATCACAGCGGCCAGTTGTTTCACCGGATTTGGCATTGGTTACTAGTCGAGCCCCACCCAGGGGCCTAGGACGTTGTAACATATTTTTGTAATATGCGTGCAGATCCAAGCAGTGCGGCTTTTTGCATTTGACTGATGGTGATTTTGTCAATTTTAACTGTTTTAAATGTAATTCCAGTGCTTTTGGAATAGCACCCAGTGTGCCAATTACCACTGGAATTACCACTGCTGGTTTGTGCCATAGTCGTTGAATTTCAATTTTTAAGTCCTGATATTTTGTGATTTTTTCATGTTCCTTCTCGGCGACCCTGCTATCACCTGGTATTGCGATGTCTATGATTGTGACCTTATTTTTCTCAACCAGTGTGATGTCTGGTGTATTATGCGCCAGTATTTTGTCTCTTTGTATACGGAAATCCCACAAGATCTTGACCATCTGATTTTCGGTGACTTTTTCAGGCTGATGTTCCCACCAGTTTGTTGGTGTTTTGATATTATAATTTTTGCACAAATTCCAATGGATCATTTGTGCTACTGAATTGTGCCGCAATTTATAATCAGTCTGCACGATTTTTTTTACAGCAGCTGAGTATGTGATCAACAGTTTCATCAGCTTCTTTGCAAAGTCTGCATTTGGCATCATCAGAGGATTTTTCGATTTTGGCCTTAATGGCATTTGTGCGGATAGCTTGTTCTTGCGCAGCCAGGATTAGTGACTCTGTTTCTTTCTTTAATGTACCTGTTGTTAACCATAACCAAGTTTGTTCACTGTCCAATTTATCTTTTATTTTTTTCCAGAAATTGGCCATGCAGTGCTTTGTTCTGCCAACTCTCCATTCTTGATTTTATCACATCTTTTCTGTATTCTTGTTTCGTCTGTTGGGCCTTCAGTTGATTTTTGTTCTTTACTTCGATTAATAGATGTTCTTGACTTTCTTTTAAATAATCAGCCAGTGCATGTTTTTCTTCTTCAACTGTTTGCTTCACTTGTAATAATCCTCTGCCACCTGATTTTCGGGGCAGGTACAGTCTGTCAGTATCACCACGTGGATGTAAACTGTAGTGCATTGTCATTAGTTTCCTGGTTTTTCGGTCCAAAATGTCCAAATCAGCTTGTGTCCAGTTAACTATACCAGCTGTGTATCTTATAACTGGTATTGCCCAGGTATTTATGGCCTTGATTGTATTTCCACCATTCAATTTAGATTTCAAAATTTTCTTAACTCTGTTGGTGTACTCTCACCTGACAATAGTTTTTACTTCTCCATGCTTGATGTTATCCAACTGCAGAATGCCTAAGTATTTGTAGGCTTCATTTTCTTTGCATTTAATTAATTGGCCATTGGGCATTTCAATTCCCTCACATGCAGTGATTTTGCCCCTTTTTATGGATACAGTGGCGCATTTTTCCATGCCAAACTGCATTGAAATATCGGTGCTGAATACTCGGACTGTGTTTGTCAATGATTGGATTTCTATTTCTGACTTGCCATAGAGTTTCAAATCATCCATATATAGTAAATGCGAAATTTTTTCAGCTTCTTTGGCTGTTTGGTAGCCTAATTTCATTTTTTTTAAAATTACTGATAGTGGGATCATTGCGATGATGAAGAGAAGAGGTGAAAGTGAATCACCCTGGAAAATTCCTCGCTTGATATTAACCATTCCATAGATCTCATTCCCTACTGCCAACTCAGTTCTCCATTGTTTCATCGCCTTTTCAGTAAAGGTTGTAATATTTTTGCTAATGCCAGTTGTTTCTAAGCATTTTATGATCCAACTATGTGGCAGTGAGTCAAATGCCTTTTTGTAATCAATCCAGACCATATTCAAGTTCGTTTTTCTGTTCTTACAATTTTCTAATATCATTTTATCAATTAGAAGCTGATCTTTTGTGCCCATGCTCCTTCTTTTGTTGCCTTTTTGCTCTACTATGTTGTTTGTTTCCAAATAATCCATCATGTTATCTGCAATAATGCCTGTGAGTAATTTGAAGGTTGTTGGCAAGCATGTTATTGATCTGTAGTTTTCAGGTGTTGTTCCTTTAGTTGCATCTTTCTGAATCAAGTATGTTTTTCCAGTTGTCAACCATTCATCAATTTGGCCCTTTTGTAAAATTTCATTCAGTTACTTGGCCAATATTGCATGTAAACTGGTCAGATATTTGAGCCAGAAACCATGTAATTGGTCCTTTCCAGGTGATGTCCAATTCTTTACCTTTTTAACTCGATTTTTGACCATCTCAGTTGTTATTTCTAATACTTGCATTTGTTTGTTGCCAATGCTTTTCTCAAAGTCATGTATCAACTTTGCTTCCTTGTTGTAGTCCTTTGCATTTTCCCACAATTCTTTCCAGAATTCAACTGTGGCCTGGTTTTCTGGTTTTTCACTTTTGGTGTCACCATTCACATTAAGACTTTGATAAAAACGCCATTGGTCTGATCGAAATTGCTGATTTTGTTTATATTGGATGATTCGTGCCTCATATCTTTCAATTTTTCTAGCTGTTGCTGTTATCTGCTGTTTTACAATCTCTACAGCTTCATTGATGTTTCTTGTATCCAATCTATATCTTCTGATTAGCCGATCTATGATTTTGTTGTTTTTAAGCCGTTGCTCATGCATGTTCTTTAAGTTACTAGCATCTGCTCTTAATTTTTTGATTTTTTGTTCTAAATGGATTTTCCACTTTGGCTTTGATGCTTTTTCTGTTGTGTGACTAGTTACTTTAATTTTAATGCCTAGTTCATTAGTGACTATTACAGCTGCGCTGTACATTAACTTGTTTGTTTCCAAGATGGATTCCGGTTCAATTGTTGAAAACACTGCATTAACCATTTTCATGATAGGGGCCAAAATTTTCTTAGGCACAGTTTTTAGTGATGGTAAACGTTGCCTTTCCTCATTAAGCAGAAAATGCTCCATGATCTTATCCTTCAATTCTTTTTGTTTTTGAGTTAGTTCATCAGTTGGTTCAGTGATAACTGGTTCTAGTGGTGGTGATGTTATTTCCTCCCAGAGAGCTTCTTCTGGGAGTTCTACTATAATGTCTTTAGTTGTGTCTTGAATATCAGTTATTTCCGCTTGTGATATTGTTTTTTGGGTTTTGCAATTTGCCTGAATTTCCTCATGTTCAACTTCACTAAACACTTTATTCCATATGATAAATCGCCTTTGATCTGCTAGTCGTTGTTCACTAACATTTGAATCTGGATATTGTTGTTTCCATAATTCATACATTCGCTTTAAATAGCCTCTTTTTTCTGGCTCTGAGTTGTAGTAACAGGCCATTATGGCATGGTTTTCATCTGCACTATATTTTTGTCGTTTTGATGGCTGGTCCACTTGTAGCCCACTTGTCAACGGATGTCCAGGGACCCCAACATCCGCCGCGGCCCTTGTTAACCCGTGCGACGACCGATGCGGTATGGAATTCTTATTTGTTTTTTTCACCATATTGTATGGGTTGGCGGGTTTTTTTTTACGGGACCAGATGCCAACCTGACCCCAACCCTCCTCCTTTCTCATCCGGGCTTGGGACCGGCAACGGCGGAATTGTTGTTGTTGTTGTTGTTGTTGTTGTTGTTGTTGTTATTATTATTATTATTATTATTATTATTATTATTATTATTATGTTAATCTTTGGTGAGATTCACAGCTTTTGGGGCTGGTTGGTAGCTCAATAGCTCGAGTCCTAACCAAGGACCTAGGAACTGTTAAGTAACATTGGAGAATATAAGCTGTTCCAAATAGGGTGTAGAATAAGAATGTTCAAGTCTGATAAATTTAAAATTTCCAAATAGTGAGGTAGCCCTTTAGGTATTGCTCCAAGGGCTCCAATTACAATCGGGACAACACACGATTTCTTTTTCCACAGTCGCTCAACTTCAATTTGAAAGTCCCGGTACTTTGTGATTTTTTCTTCAATTTGTCTTCAATTCGTTAATCACCAGGTATTGCAATGTCAATGAACCATACTTTTTTCTTTCCAACTATTGTTATGTCAGGTGTGTTGTGGGCCAACTGCCTGCCAGTCTGAATTCTGAAGTCCCACAAGATCTTGACTTTCTCATTCTCTAAAACCTTCTGAACCTGATGTTCCCAGTGGTTTTTGCTGTACTCAAATCCAAACTTTTGGCACAATTTCCAGTGAATGATCTTAGCAATGCAGTCATGGCGTTGTAGGTAGTTTGTGAAATTTTGCTGCACCCACTGATTAAGTAGTCGACTGTCTCGTCTTTCTCATTACAAAGGCAACATTAGCTGTTGGTGGTAACATGTTGAATTTCTGCCTTCATGCAGTTTGTGGTTAAGGCTGCCAAAATAAAGCTTTCTGTTTCTTTTTTCAGTGCTCCTGATCTTAACCAGTTCCAAGTTAGCTTTTGGTCAGCTTTGCCTTCAATACTTTTCAAGTATTGGCTATGCATAGCTTTGTTTTTCCAATTTTCATCTCACTTCTCAATTACGTCTTTCTTATATTCAGCTTTTGACTTAATTGTCTTTAAAAGGCCTCCTTTATTTATTTCCTTAATCATTGGTTCTTCACTTTTCTGGATGTAATCATTCAAGCTGTGTTTTTCTTCTTCCACAGTCTGTTTTACTTGTAGGAGTCCTCAACCACCCTCTGCTCTTGGTAGGTATAATCGGTCAACATCACTTTTAGGGTGCAAAGCATGATTCATTGTCATAAGCTTCCTTGTTTTATTATTATTATTATTCACACAGTCAGCCAAATGTTGAGACTGGGTCTGACATTTTTGTCTATCGAGTCCTTATCAAGGACCTGGGATAGGCAAATCTGGATTTTTGATGGTGTTAAAGATATTGTTACAGGATGGAAGCAGTTCCAAGTAAAGCGGCCTTCTGCAATTGACTTGTCAATATGATGTCGATGCCTATAGTGTTTTATTGCTGCTGCTGGTGGTGGTGGTGGTGGTGGTGGTGGTGGTGGTGGTGGTCACACAACCAGATGTTTAGACTGGATTTAGCTTTATCAATCTATTGAGTCATTGTTCTTTGATGGTGTTAAAGGAATTCTCACAGAATGAAAGTTGTTCCAAGTAAAGCTACTTTTTTTGCAATTGACTGATTTTGTTAATGATGATTTTGATGATTAATAGCAATGATTTTTTTTAAGTGTTATTTGAAATTGTTTTAATGATTTGTGATGCAATTATAGACTTCTTTACTGCCTTTAAAATTAAATTGGCAATTTAACTGCTTTTCCTTGTCTTACTTTAATGTACTTTTTTTTTTCATTTAATGACCTTGTAACCCCTTGCATCGGGGTGGAGTCGGGCCGATTGAATGGAGCCGAGCACTTAAGGACAGATGTCCTTCTTGATGTCCACACAGTGTCTGCTTGCTTATTCTTTTCTATTCAAACATGACCCTGTTTTATTTTCAGTTTTATCATATTTTTGGATAGAGAGATCTTATCTGATGTTCCACCTCAAATATCTCAAGAAGGCGGTGATTTAGAGAAACACAGACCCAAGCCTAGTTTTTTTAAAAAAAGGGGGGGGGGTCCTTAATCCTTCTCTAACTTTCTTTGCTTGACTTGAAGAACCGCCATAGCAGGCTAGTTCCTGCGCTATGATGCAAAGTGGGATTATGTTTGCAGGAAGAGAAAATCTTTCTGACACAATTTGCACTTGCTGGAGCCTGATGTGATGTGGGACTGCATGCTGCAAACTGGCTCAGTGCAAAAGGCCCAGAGTTTTGTTTCCAAGGGAGGCGTTCTCTGTAAGGTGCTTCTTTATGGGACTCAAAGAGGCCTTTCTTCCTTCTGATGATTTATTCTGTGTGTGCACCGACTTTCTGCATCAGCAGTGGCCCAAGCTGTACTTCTATTGATTACTGTCCTCTAAGTCTCAAGAGAACCACTTGTCAACTTGTACGGACTATGATGTTTACCACTACAATAGGGGGAGGGAGGGAGAAACAGAGGCTTAGCTGCAGCAAAACATTTTCCAATGATTTAAGGCCTTAGTATTCTAACAACTCTCCGTTATAATGAGGTGTGAGGCTTTCCCCTTGGAGTTTTCTGGATTTGCCCTTGAATTATTTATATCCGGAACAGATACCTCATTAAAGCCATTTCTAAGTCTGCCAGGATAGTTAGAGGTGAGGATCGTGTTCACTCCAGTTCACAAAGTACCCTGCGTGGAATGTGTCACCATTTTTGATTGAGGCTCAATTCAGCTGGTAAAATGGAAAGGCTTTGGACATCAACCAAACAGAGACAGGCGCAGATGGTGCTCATTTATTCCGAAAAATAAGAATAGTTCCACCAAAGCTGAGCCATAGTGTTTTCCTCAAAGGCTGGAATTCATAAACATATAGATAGATAGACAGATAAAGGAAGATAAGGATAAAAAGAAAGGAAGCCAAAGGGCCTCAAACAAACAAGGCTCCCTCCTGTTTTCAGAATATATTTTTATGTGCACGAATAAGTGATATTTCTTCCAGTTTTTCCTCACTCGCACCCCTCCCCTCCTCTACTTTTTATCCTCCCTTTTCTCTTCCTCTTTAACAAAAAGAAACATTATGTGTTTGAACAGATAACAAGAGGTGCCATTAGGATACAGAAAATTGAAAACCGAGACTGCCATAAAATTGCAGACCCTCGGGAATTAGTAATGGTTTCTTCATGTTTTCGTAGAAGACTTCCTTTTTATTCACCTAGCAAACACTGTTCACAAACAACGGAGAAGAACAAAAGCCGTGATTTATATTTCTGGACAGGTATACACGCACCCCTGACCTCCTGCTGCCTTCTTCGCCCTCCGCACCAGAAGCAATTTATGGAGACCGGTCTAAATAAACATTAAGGAGTCAAAGCCACAAACTGACAGCGAGGAAAATCAATGGCTCCAGAAACCAGCTCATCGGATCAATAAAAGAGATTAGGCATCGCAAGCGAGTGTAGGGCACTTACAGGTAAATGTGGCTTACACTTCATCTGACAGGGTTCTCTTAGCACCAGGATAAAAACTGTCATATAAACAAAAGCAATCCAGAGTAGCCAGTGGAGATGCTCCTGAGCTGCAAACACCAACCAATGACCTCTGAATGAAGGGGATTTACGAAGCAGCCACGGGGAATTTCCAATTGCTTTTGCAGAGCTGCCTTGTGTACCTAAGCCTTTACTCTGAGGAACTGCTTTATATACTAGATTAATAGAGGCCTCTGGTCTTATCTCCTGGTGTGTGTGTGTGTGTGTGTGTGTGTGTGTGTGTGTGTGTGTGTGTGTGTGTGTGTTGCTACTGCCAGGAATAAAACCCTTTACCTTGTTCTGTGAACTGGGCAAGTAGAAAAATATAGCTACCAAATTCCCCTAAAAAGGTTATGAAAGCCAAAAAAGAACAGAATTCAGAGTTGGAGAGAATCAAAGGAAAGATTCCCAGCATAGCATCCTCCCACGTTTATGTGGCTGAAATTTTTTTCCCCTTTTCTTGCCATACTGATCAGCAGAAGAACTACAACATGCAATGTTCTTCCCATTGCAGGACTCTTGACACATTCTGCTTTTCTTCCTCACCAACCATGTAGCTCTTCATCCTTTGATTGAAATTTGGAAAATCGAGAACTTTCACATGATTGCATGACTGTTGTTATCAGATGAAGAAGGAGTAAGAAGAAGGGAATGAAAGAAATAGAGCTAGAATCCATGGTCTGTATGATACATGAATAAGCTCCCGTCCCAAGATTGTCTAAACCATTGGTTCCCAAGGTAGGGCCCACAACCCACAGGTGGGCAATTTGATTTTTAATGGGGGCAATTTGAACCTTTTTTAAACCAAGGTTATGGGCTTTTGCGCTTCCTCCGCATGAGTAAGTTCACTTTTTGAATAAAGTAAGAATTATATGGCACAGGAGGGGGGCATCAGGATTTTAGATATGCTTAGGTATGGCATGGCCAAAAAAAGGTTGAGAACCTCTGGTTTAAACAGAGTTAAGAAGAACAGGATAAGGTTTGTAGATTTAGGTCACTTATAGTAAGGCTGAAACTTGTCTAAGTGAGTTAGGGGATAAAAATACATATTGAGAAAAATTAATTCACCTGAGCAGGGGTTTGGTCTAGAAGGCCTCCAAGGCCTCTTCCAACTTTGTTATTCTGTATTCAGGATTTAATTTCTAAATTGGAAGATACAGAATATATTCCTGGCACTCTAACGTGCTCCATTTATGACTATGTGTTTGTTCAGAACAATACATTATGTGGATTACAAAGCATTTTTAGAAACTGCAGTCTTGATATTTTTATTGTCTCAAACAGAATAGCATTTATTTGTACTTCCTCAAGAGTTTTAAAAACCAAAAAGATTATATCATATTCATAAATGAGGCACATGCTTGTTTTCTTTGGATTTTTTTTTAAAACCACGACTGATTTTTGAGAATGTTGCGGTTTGGGAAATCTAGCTGAGAGCCTTGGAGAAACGGCTACAAGTAAGCAGCCAGTGAGGTATGAAAGTTCCCAATAATTTTTATTGGCTTGAAATAAGCCCCAAATCTCCAATCAAGGATAAGACCTCAGCGTTTGGAAGGCCCTGAAGCCATGTGACCAAGCGAAGCAATCCCTAATGAGACAGAATAGATGCATTGATTAAATACAGACCTGCATTTCATTTTTCATTTCATTTCATTTTCAAGATGGATTGCAGAACATCAATTTGAAAAAGGGCAGCCTAGGGGCTTCGATATCTAAACATGAATGATCAAACTGATGCCTATTTCTTGGTATTGGTGTGATGCAGTGGTATGATTCAATTTTTTTTATTACCGATTCTGTGAGCGTGGCTTGGTGGGCATGGTGTGGCTTGACTACAATGGTATGGTGTGGTGTTTGTGGTTTTATTTAGCCTTTTGATAAAGGAGAATATTTATAGTTCAGGGCTGAACTGCGAGGTGTTTGTGCTTTCTTACAATGCACTGATGATGTTACCTAATTTGGTAATGAAATGTCTACAAGAAGACCACCAAGCTCAGAGAGCACTAAGGGCCCCACAGTATTTAGCCTTTCTTTGGTGCCTACTGAAATTGTTTTAACTTTTAGTAAAGAATATAATATAGAATTTAAAAAGGAGTAATTGCTAATAGAATTTAAGATCAGTGAGGACAGCATATCGTGTAGATTCTGTGTAGAATCTGTTCATTTGTAAGGTCGGCCTTACAAATGAACCATATGATGGTCCATATGATGCAAAATGCGCAAAATCAAAACAAGTTCTTTTAAACTGCATTTTATCTTTCAAATGAGCTTTATATGTTTTCTTTGGTATGCCTTTTCAGTCAACAATTGATTTACAACATTTGAGGCTTCCAGAGGAAGCAGTGACAGACTAGAGATGGTTCCTCTGAGAGGATCCAATAACCACAGTGGAACCAAAAGTTCAAATTCAATGTGTGGAAATCCTTTTAACCTAAATATTCTTCAACAAACGGTAATTCTGGATTTGTGTGACTTTATATTATAAGAATTCGCATCTACTACTTTGAATGCTGTGTAGATCATCATTTTGAGGGGATGTAGAACCTTAGAAGAGAATTAAAATCATAAAATAAAATTACAAGCCAAGAGACAAATATTTATGTTAAGACCAGGGATAAGTTCCAGCAGTCATTACTGTTGGTTTGCTTGTGGCCGTGCCACATGCGTGCTGAATGCACGCTGTGTGTGCATGCACAGTACAATAAAATTTGCTCTGCGCATGTGCAGAAGCAAAAAAACCAAGATAAGAACCAGTTCGGGGGCGTGGCAGGCCTGGATCACTGCCGGTTCCAGCGACCCAGGCTGCCAAACCACTACTGGTTTGGCCAAACCAGTCTGAACTGGTAGGAATCCACCACTGGTTAAGACTATTAATAGTCATGTCTGATGTATTCTTTTTATATTAAAAATAATTTCCATCTGGAAAGAAACAATAAGGTTCCTTCCCACATTATCTATCTATCATCTATCTATCTATCTATCTATCTATCTATCTATCTATCTATCTATCTATCTATCCTTTGAAAAGTCTCCCATACATCACTGATTTAATAAGCTTGGTTTTTGGGGGAGGGGAAGAAGTGCTGTCTTTCCAGATTCCTCATCCCGCCGTTTTTTCTTCAACTTAAAGGGTTTTATATAGTCAGCAAAGAGACTCCTCTGCCTCTTCCTTTAATTTCTTCGCCAACGAAAGCTCGGTCATGTCTGGAGTTCTTGGCTTCTTTCGGTGTGTCGCCCTACCTCCTGCACCTTGTTATAAGCCTCCCGTGTATGAAGCAGTTTTCCATGTCAACCCCGGAGGGCATCTGATTATAGGTTTGACCTTTTGCAATTCTGTGCATTTCCCACTTAATCAGTGCTGGAATGAGTTGCTGCTAAGTAAAGCTATAGAAGCCCTATGGGAAAAGGGAATCTATCTAAAATAATGAGTGTCTCCCCCCCTCCCCCTCCACTTCGCCCCCTCCCACCCTGCTTTGCCTTTTGAGCTCTATTGGACCATGATAACTCTCTTAATCTCTGAACTACACAAAAGCATAAGGTGACATGTGATGCTTGCATTATTTGCAGGCGGGGCGGGTTGGGGATGGGAAGATCTTTGGGCAACCTGAATAGAAATGACGTTTTGTGGCTTGGTGAGAAATCTTTATATGCCTCTTCCCTCCCCCCCCCTCTTTTTGCCACTCCTGAAGGTCCTTTCCTTGTTCTGCCTGATAACATTTGCTTGATCGAGAGGAGGCCTTGTGAAGCTTTTAAGCTTTAGCACCTCCGAGTTTGACAGAGTAATTGGTTCCCTGTTGCCTGGGCAATAAGACAAAAAAAATGGGCCCCTGTCTCCATTTTGTCTTATTACAGTAACCGGGGTGGAGATTTAGCTATAATCTCACAAAGTGATCCAGTTTGGCCTTCAGTTCATTTCTCAAAAGCCTGGCCATCTAATGAATCAATTCCCTCCCACCACCACCGCTGCCTCCTCCCCTACCCCCCACCATCTCTACCTCCCCTCCCCAGCTTTCTGTGAAACTGAACAGTATAATAGATGTAATTAGACCTTCAGCAGAGGGACCAAGTGGAGCAAGCAGTTAGATTCCTTCTTGGAAAGCAATCATTAGGTTTCCCCAAGATTGAAACTACTTTTAACAAGGTTTGGGGCTCAGGGATTATGAGTCTAAAGTGTCCTTGGCTTCCCTAGGAGAAAGCTGTATCCAAAAAGCAAATCTCCCACTACAGTCGTTACAAATGAAGGGCAAAGAACATTGGCCGTTTTGTTGCACGTATCATGAAGCAAGCACACAATTTAATTAATTAATTAATTGATTGATTGATTTTTATTCTGCCCATCTTTACTGCAAAGTGAATCTGGGTGGCTTACAACATTATAAAACAAGTAAAAAAAATAAAATACTAAAACATTAAAGCTGTACAAATGGAGATACTATTAAAAACGGCACTAAATTGTAACTGTATCATGTATACATATACATATGTATGTATGTATATATATGTATGTATGTATGTGTGTGTGTGTGGATGTGTGTGTGTGTGTGTATACACCCGCGAAAACCTCAGAATATATATATATATATTCGGGCATACCAGGGGTTGTGACTTTAAATATATATATATATATATATATATATATATATATATATATATATATATATATATATATATATATATATATATATATATATATATATATATATATATATATATATATATATATATATATATATATATATATATATATATATATATATATATATATATGTTATATTTATGCTGATAAATAAATAAAGGGAGACTAGTATAGATCTATTTCAAGCTATTTAGCTCTCATCAGCTAGCTATACCCATGTTGGGAATCGAACCTGTGCTCTATTGCCTCTCAGGCAGATGTGTTAACCATTGAGCTACAGAGCTCGACTCCTTATCAGGGGTTGTGACTTTAAATATATACCTCTCACCCTGGCTGGCTGATAAGGAGCAACATCACTTTTAGGGTGCAAAGCATGATTCATTGTCATAAGCTTCCTTCTTTTTCTGTCCAAATTGTCCAACTCAATCTCGGTCCAGTCAATTATTCCTGCAGAGTATCGAATTACAGGTATAGCCCAGGTATTTATGGCTTTTATGATGTTTCCTCCACTCAGTTTGGACTTTAATATCTTGCGAATTCGTTGAATGTACTTGGCTGAGGTTAATTCCTTGATTTTATTATCCATTAAGTCAGAGGCCTCTAAAATCCCCAAGTACTTGTAGCCTTCTTCTGGTTTTACTGCCTTCATCATTTCTTCATTCTCAAGTTGTATTCCATCATCTTCCAGGACCTTGCCTGTCTTGGTTGCCATTGTTGCACATTTGTCAATTCCAAACTCCATACCAATGTCTTGGCTAAATTCTTTTGTGCTTTCAATTAATAAATTCAGTTCAGCTTTTGTTTTACCAAACAGCTTCAAATCATCCATGTACACCAAGTGTGCAATTTTCAGTCGTTTCTTTGCAAGTTTGTATCCACAGTTCACCTTCTTCAAAATGGATATCAGTGGTAGTATTGAGAGTATAAAAAGTAGGGGTGAAAAGGAATCACCCTGGAAAATGCCTCATTTAATTTCAACTTCACCTAGTTGTTTTCTATTAACCATAAGCTTCGTTTTCCAGAGGTTCATTGAATTTTCCATGAATTTTTGTATATTGTTGCTAATGCCAAAGATTTTCAGGCATTTCTTGATCCAGCTGTGGGGAACTGAATCAAAAGCTTTCTTATAGTCTATCCAAGCCATGAACAGCTTGGTTCATCTTTTCTTTGAATTCTTTAGGATTAGCTTGTCAATCAGCAGTTGGTCCTTTGTTCCTCTTGAATTTTTGCAGCATCCTTTCTATTCTACAGGAAGCAAGTCATTTCTTTCCAAGTATCCATAAATTTGGTATGCAATGATACCAGTAAGGAGCTTGTATGTTGTTGGCAAACAGGTGATTGGCCTATAGCTTCCAGGGTCCTTTCCTTTTTCTTTATCTTTTTGGATCAAAAATGTCCTTCCAGTTGTCATCCATTCCTCATTTTCAGATGTTTTTAAGATCTGGTTCATTTGGGCTGCCAATCTTTCATGCATACTTGTAAGTGCCTTTAGCCAGAAACCATGTAGCTTATCTGCTCCAGAGTTGTTGTTGTTGTTGTTGTTGTTGTTGTTGTTGTTGTTGTTGTTGTTATTTTAAAAAGTGCTTAATTTTGTTAGGTTGACCCAACCATGTGGCAGAGTGGTTAGAATGAGTACTGCAGGCCACTTCTCCTGATTGCTGGCTGCCTGCATATTTGGCAGTTCAAATCTCACCAGGCTCAAGGTTGACTCAGCCTTCCATCCTTCCAAGATCAGTAAAATGAGGACTCAGATTGTTGGGGACAATATGCTGACTTTGTAAACTGCTTAGAGAGGGCTATAAAGCCCTGTGAAGTGGTATATAAGTCTAAGTGCTATTGCTATTAAGCATTTGGACCAGTGGTGGGTTTCAAAAAATTTTGGAACCTCTTCTGTAGGTGTAGCCTGCTTTCTGGGTCCACTGGTGGAACCTCTTCTAACCGGTTCGGTAGATTTGACGAACCGGTTCTACCGAACTGGTGCGAACTGGTAGGAACTCACCTCTGATTTGGACTAATTAACCTGACTAAAAGCCCTTGCCTCTACTGCTCTAATATGCCAGTACCCATGGCTACTTATCTTTGTATTTTTGAGACCAAAAAATAAATAAATAAGGGGTGACTCTTCTTACAGCACTTATTAGTTTGGTGCTTATTGGTGCTTTAAGTAACCTGTCACCACACCAAGTTTTTATAATAAGGAACTCACCGGAAAAGTCCATGTTCCAGGTAAATCTGATAGCAATAAACATTTTTATTTCCATGTTCCAGGTATTGTTATTATTGATCCCCTTTAAAATAAATGAACATGTTGCAACATTAATAAACTTAGTAAATCCAGAACAGGAAACTATATCACCTTGGAGTAAATTTTTAAATTAAGCATATAGATTCATAGGATATGAAGTGTAGTGTTTCTCTCTCTTGGAATATCATCCCTCCGGAAATAAGATTGAACCCCACTTTGTTAGTCTTTTGCAAGGCCCGGAAGATGTGATTTGGCCAATGGGACTGGGGTCACCAGAGTGGGATGAAGCCCATCAAGTGGTTTATCTCTTGTCAACAGGACAGTGGAGTATTATTGGGTTTTGTATTTGGAGTCTTATTCTTGTAAACCATTCAGAATCACCGAGAGTAAGTAGGGTGGCCTCATGATTTTTCTAAATAAATAAATAAATAAATAAATAAATAAATAAATAAATAAATAAATAAATAAATAAATAAATAAATAAATAAATAAATAAATAAATAAATAAATAAATAAATAAATAAATAAATAAATAAATAAAAAAGAAGTCCTTATATATATTTCACTTTAACCACTTAAAACTGAATATTCTGGATTCAAAACAATGGGTATGATGGAAAGGATGTGTGTTGTAGCTCATAGCCTCTATCAACCAGAAAAACAGGTGTGAAAAAGGAATGGATTCTTTTCAACTCTCCATTGCCTTATTTACTTTAACCATAAGTCGACCCAATTCTTTTGGGTTTGTAAGGACATCTGGAAACCTGAAAATTTGCTGAAGGCGTGGTGAGAAAATGGCTACCTGGGCAAAACTTGCCCATTCACAAGTTGTCTGTTTCGATGGATTAATTCAGTTTCAAAATATTTCTTTTCCAGAGAGCCAAGGTGGCACAGTGGTTAGAGTGCAGCACTGCAGGCTACTTCAGCTGACTGCTAGCTGCAGTTCGGCAGTTCAAATCTCACCAGACTCAAGGTTGACTCAGCCGTCCATCCTTCCAAGGTGGGTAAAATGAGGACCTAGATTGTTGAGGTCAATATGCTGAGTCTGTAAACCGCTTAGAGAGGGCTGTAAAAGCACTATGAAGAGGTGTATAAATCCACGTTCTATTGCTATTGCTAATCTGATAAGGATGATCCTCATTTAAGCACTTTCAAGCAAAACACTGGGTTCAAGGCACACATTGTTTTTATATTTTGTGAAAGTATTGCGGGGTTCAAGTCATGCCTTGGGGTTCCTAGAGGTAGCACTGATCCTGAAGGTCTGCACTTTGTCTAGGAGCTTGCCAGCTTCACCTCACTCTTTTTTAATTAAAGAATCTGTACAAAATTAAAAAGTCAATTCAGCAGAAAGCTCAGTAGGCACCAAGGAAGGTATTTTCAGATATCACATCAGGGAATCTAAGCTAAAGTTTTTTGGGAATAATCTAGAGCATGCTTGATAAATGCTCAGTGAAGTGAAAGAGGGATGGTAGGAAAGAGAAGTCTTGCTATATTGATGGAAGCCCACTTGCATAATTTAAAGCAAATCTTTGTGTTTATTGCATACACAGGACATTTATGCTGCCAGGCTAATACTCATGATTGATACTCATGAGAGGCAACCTGGCAGGATAAATATGTCCTGGGTGTGCAAATGGACACCACACATTTCCGGAAGGTAGGTATGGATAACAGCATTTTCTATTCACCTCCTGCCCACTCCTAATAGGCGTATGTTTATGTGCTCTGCCTTTGAAATAACATTTTCTAGCTTCTGGCACCTCAAGCATTGTTGTCCTATTGCATTACACCTACTGCTACATAATACTTTCTTCTAGCTCTCATATTTGATCATTTACTATGGAGAATAAGAAAGAAAACCAGATGGACATAAGCAAGATCCCTCACCAAAGCAATAAATGTATCTTAAGACCAGTGGTGGGATTCAACTAATTTAACAACTGGTTCTCTGCCCTAATGACCAGCTGGGTAGGCATGGCTCAGTGGTCATGTGACCATGTGGGCATAGCCAATTAAAATGTCACTCAGGTCGATGCTTAGAAAGTTAACAACTGGTTCTCCCAAATAGGTGCAAACTGGTTGAATCCCACCGCTGCTTAAGGCTACAAGAAACAGAAAATATGTGGAGAAAGCTCAGAGAGACTCTCCCTAATTCACATGAATTAAGAAGTGAAGGAGGTACAGCACAATCAGACTTGAAACCTTCTGTTATTTTAGACATTCTCAACAGACATAGTTTTATCCTTCCTGTGAAGATGATTCCTGTTCTGATCTACTGGTAGGCTTGGGGCTAGTGCCACCTCACCTAATGCTAATGCTATGGCCAGTGCCAATGATAATGCCACTAGTGCAAGCACTAATATATTCCTTTCTTGCATTTTCCCAGATTTGGCCCTGTAACCTTTGCTGCAGCCATTATTCCAGTGGTGTTAAATAATGTGGTGGTTATAATTTTTGCATGATAAGTAAAAGATCATGAGCTTGAAATCTAGCAGAAATATTTTTCAATTACTGTGTCTGAACTACCTACATTATATTACCAAAAAGTCTGTCTACTAAGTACATTGTTGACATGTTCAAACCATTTTATTTGTTTTTAATATGCCTTCAGGTAAAGTGATAAGATTCTTTTTTTCTAGTACTAATTGATTTGGATTATTTGGGAGTTCGAATGAAATATTTCTATCACGAGTGATAGCAAAAGTGATGAAAAGGTGCCCTGTTTTTTTTTAGTTTTTTTTTAAAAAACAGTAATGGACAAGGGGTCGTTCAGAAAAAGAAAAAAATAGTAGTTAAAGAAAAATAAATTTCAACCAAATTTTAAAAACATGATCGTCTGCATCTCAGGCAAATGTTAGAAGGGGAAACTCATATTAATGCAGTAACAGAGATTAAACAGAAAAAGGGGAGAGGAAAATGTATTAGTGATTGAGATGGATGGATGGACAGGGAGATGGATGGATGATAGTGATAGATAGATAGATAGATAGATAGATAGATAGATAGATAGATAGATAGATAGATAGATGATAGACAGACAGACAGACAGACAGTTAACACACATATTCATATGTTTTGATGCTTTAAATTTGTAAATGGTTTCCCCCCAGAAAGTATATATTTACAGTAAGATTTATTTCCACCAAGGAAAGCAATTGACAATTCTTTTCCTGGCATGAACATTTGGAAGAAATTCATCCATTAAGAAATCACAGTAGCTTGCAGTCAAGACTGAACTCCCAACCAGCTGCTATCGAAACATCCCAATTTAGTTCATAGTCCAGATAATATCAGAGTAGGAGGACGGGAACAGTTCAGAGTGCAATGCAGAAATGCTCTCAATATAATCAAAGTTAAGTTCATAGTGAAAAAGTGCTGATGTTTGTTTAGTTAAAGAAAAAAACATTTGGAGCATAGGACTTTTTGGATGTCCAAATAAGCAAGAAGGAAAGTGACAGAATGTAAGGATTATTCTGACATCATTATTTTCCAACCAGGGACAATGTTATTTTTCTCCCCTAGAGTTTCTCCTAGCTAAAAATTGGGCAGTTGGTTTACTTTTATGCTCTTTGAAGCATTAACCTCTCGGTTCCACAACAAGTGTCCCAACTGCAAAACTAACTTGCAAGCTAATATCATGGTTTCAGCTTCTTCATGGTTTCCGGTTACAGAAATTTTAATTGAAAGCCAGGGTCTAACCAATCCATCGGTTTCTACTAGTTAAAATGAGCACAGCTCTGGAATAAAACCCATTAGCAGGCTAACTCCCACGGGGACGATGAAACTGAATAGCTTTCTTCTGGCACAATGAAAAGACTTCTTTCTCATACCTTGAGGCTGCATCAAGTCAAGTGACATTAGCAGTGCAAGATCAGTTTAAACCAGAGCATCATGCATATCCACCCATACAGCAGGGAGCTGAGAGACAACACCATTCCTTACCAACTTCAGATTTGCATCCCGATAAGGCATTATTTTGTCATTTCCCTAGGCTGTAGCTGTGGTTGAGGATGAACAGAGGAACTTCAAAATTACTAGACAGACGGTCTCCTTGGACCAGGATTGTTGATACTGGCTCTCTGGCACTTCTTGTGGTAGAGTTTATATCTTGATAATGTTAAGATTTAAATCTGCAACTTTTTGCCCCTAAGATAAAGTGCTCACAGTAAAGGAGGGACAAATGAAAAATGAAAACAAATTTATGTCTTTGGTACATATCCAATTTTCTGTTTTCAGCATTCAGATATCACAAAGGAATAGTATCCTGCAATACCTTAAAATGCTTCTTTCCCTGTACCTTTCCCCCCTTTCTTTATCTTAAGATACTTTAGAATTTCTGACAAAGTGCTTTTATTGGTGTTTGAGCTAGCTTCAAGGTTACGAAGAGATAGG
The DNA here is from genome assembly GCF_051295495.1 of Thamnophis sirtalis. Taxonomy (NCBI): domain Eukaryota; kingdom Metazoa; phylum Chordata; class Lepidosauria; order Squamata; family Natricidae; genus Thamnophis; species Thamnophis sirtalis. Next base: position 66,748,491 of record NW_028261385.1, read on the forward strand.
GGGGGCACTCCTGCTTCCTTTCTGTTACTCCATACCTCTCCATCTCTGTCCTGAATCCCAATCCTTACCCGCAGCCAAAACAAAAAGCAAAGCAACAACAATGGTAACCCCACCATAAGAGGATGCGTCCCATTGGGATTTCATTGAAAATTGGGAAACAAGGCAGGCTGCAACTGATGAGAGAGAACATCCACCTTTCTCAGTAACTTTGTAGATGTAGTAGATGACCAGGCTGAGCTCAAGGTAGGGGTCAAACACATCATTCATAAGTCATATGTCACTGCATGCTCACAAGGGATCTAAGCCCTGTCCACCCTGAATGCCTTTATTATCTCCCTCTCATTTCCCCTGACTGTTAGTTGGTCAGATTCTTGCAGAAAGCTTAAGCTTACAATAAATCTTTATTTGAACTGCCTGAATCTCCTGATGTCCCTGGATCTTGACATTAATCACAGGCAGCCTGTGTTGTAATATAGTTCCTTGTGTAGGTGTGGGTCACCCATGGCCCAGTTCATAACAGGGCATGCAGAGCCACGCTGAACCACACAGGAGAAAACAAACTCCTAAAACTCCATAACATCCTGATAGTTCATAACATAACATCTTGAGATGTGCCCTACCAATGACGCCCAGGATTTGACCATATATAGACAGAACTTCCCTGAGCAGGAGATTAGAAATTGTAGTTTTACAGGCTGCCTTAAATCACATGCTGATTACTGATTTGCTCCTCCTACCTTTGTCCTATCTCAATAAAAAAGGCTCTCAGACCCTCAATCTGGGTCACTCCATCCAGAGAAAGATCGTGTTCGTGTCTTTTCTCCACATTGGCCGGATGGACGACCCACGGGAACATCACATTTGGTAGCAGAGGATGGTTACTTCACAAGCCTGCAAGATCCAATGTTCAAAATGACAAACATAACCTTGTGCCCTTGTCATGCAAGTTAGATCCCTTGCATCAAAGTTATGTGATGTCATGACATGTGCACAAGAGGGGCAGAACTTAACATTAGGGCACCATTTTCATATTTCCTCCCCCTTGATTCCTTTCTGTGTAGATATACCTGGGATCAAGTTAACTGCAATAACGCAAAATGTTATCTCTGCAAATATCATAAAAATATTGCTGCTATTTGTATGAGGGGGAGGGAACATTCCTTTTCTGTCAAATAGAAAAAAAGAAGGTCAGGAAAAAATGTGGGAGACCATTTTCAACATAGGATGATCTCAAGAAAGCTGAGGAAGGGGAGAAAATGATTGTCAGTCTCCACAGTGATAGAGAAGTTACTTAGGGTTACTGAGGAGAAAGCCCAGCTGAATTCACTGAATGGATTTTTTTAATTGAATCCTATTCTTGTTTTTCTACCAGTTCCTTGAAGTTTTTCATTATGTATAGAACAGAGCTTCTGTTTAGCCTTTAGAGAATACATGATAATTATGAATGCCTGAGGCATTTTACAATAGATTTCTAGGAAAATCAAAACTACCTTAATAGCTCTTTTTAAACAAAGGAGAGAAATGTGATTTGAGCACTAACCATTGCAGCAGGAAACTATCTTTCCCCATTAGCAAGTCCTTAATGTTACTACTATGATACATACATTATATTATTTCACTTACTGGTTATTGTTTTTTTTAAAAAAGATATTATGAATGCTGTTCATCCAAACTGTGAGCAGGGAAAAAGCTCAAAACACCTAGACAATAAATTAATTCCCCTATGTAGAATTATTTTAGCCGACGAGAGTGAAAAGTTAAATCTATCCATATTGTGCTCCTATGGAAAAATGTCACAAAAACAAGCATCAGTCTTGTTCTGACTCATAAGCTGTAACGTCAAAATTCGTTTATTCAAAAGGATATTCAGCTCTATATCGATACTGAGGTTTTTAATAGGTGTGTGCACTGACCACAAAATTCAGTTCGGACCAAGATTTAACAGGGTGAGGAACAACCTGATTTGGTTGAACTGCTTTTGTTTAAAAACAATAGTAAGTGCATTTCATTGCATTATATTTAAAGCTAATTTCCAATTCATAGGATAGCTCCTTTATGGATAAAAAACAATTATCAAAAAAATGGATGAGAGAGTTCTTGTCCATTACTTTTTCCCCTGAAATCTTTGAAGTTCTGGAATTAACTAGAATTAGTAGAAAATATATTTAGGGAAGGTGCAACAATTTCTAATTTTTATTTGCAGAGTTGAAGAAGGCAGGGATGCCACTGAAGCATGCAAATAAACAAAATATAAAATGAATCTTAATGTTCTCAGAAACATTTCAAATTCCTATTTTTGAATTTGCTTTGAAAAATGTCATATTCCTTGCTAGCAATATAGCAATAGAATGATATCACTTCTTTAGCAATAGCAATAGCACTTAGACTTATATACCGCTTCACCGTGCTTTTACAGCCCTCTCTAAGCAGTTTACTGAGTCAGCCTATTGCCCGCAACAATCTGGGTCCTCGTTTTACCAACCTCAGAAGGATGGAAGGCTAAGTCAACCTTGAGCCTGAATTTGAAGATTTGAACTGCCAAATTGCAGGCAGCTGGCAGGCAGCAGAGGTAGCTTGTAGTACTGTACTCTAACCACAGCAACACTGAGGCACAACCCAACAAAACCTTGATGGATATATGTCACATTCAAATAAATTTGTTTTCTAAACTTTTTCTTGCTTATCTGGATACAACAGCCTCAAAGTGGCTAACAGAAATAAAATGAAGACAGTAACAGTATTCAGTAACAGGCAGCTTCCGAGATATCAGAGTCTATTTACCTGGACCAGCAAAGACAATGGAGGTAAACAGATTGGAATGGAACAACTTGCCATGGCCAACTTACTGCAGCTAACTCACAATGACCAATCTGCCATGGGGCAATTCACTATAGCCAATTCGGCACAGGGCAACTTGACATGGTACAATTAAACAATTCAATTTAATTATTTAAAATATTTTAATTTAAGTCATTCACACTTTATTTTGTCTCTCCTTTTGCATCCTTTCTTTCATGATTTTATTCCACCATTTCTTTGCTATTAGTATAACTCTTGTTCCACAGCAAGTTGTCCTCCAGTGAGTTGCCCGTGGCAAGTTGTCCTAGACTGAATCAGATTTTCACCATACTGAAACTCATAAATATTACAGCCAATCTTCAGGTTATAAGATATTCTAAAATATAGAATAGACAAGCAAAATCATTTAATATCCTTCTTTGGATAGAGTAACAATTCAGGTAAAAGGCTTTCTATCAATTTGTTTTGGACCAATTCATTTAGGATTAGGTAATACATGATGTGATAGCTCAGTGGCTAAGACGCTGAGCTTGTCAATCAGCAAGGTTGGCAGTTTGGCAGTTTGAATCCCTAGTGCCGCATAACAGAGTGAGTTCCTGTTACTTGTCCCAGCTTCTGCCAACGTAGCAGTTCGAAAAATGTAAAAATGCAAGTAGAAAAATAGGAACCATCTTTGGTGGGAAGGTAACAGCATTCTGTGCACCTTCAGTGTCTAGTCATGCCAGCCACATGGCCATGGAGACATCTCTGGACAGCACTGGCTCTTTGGCTTTGAAACGGAGATGAGCAATGCTCCCTAGAGTCGGGAACAACTAGCACATACCTTTACCTTTAATAGATGTAGTCCTCAACCTATAGCTGTTCATTTAGGGACCATTCAAAGTTACATCAGGGTGTAACTCAGGGGTGCCGTCAGCCAGACAGTGTCAGCTAGCGACCCCCAGGGGGAGAGCTTTGTCTGTGAGAGCGCCTTCCCTTTGGAATGAGCTGCCCCTGGAGCTTCGTATAATTTCTGACCTCCGGTCCTTCCGACGCGCCCTAAAAAGTTGGCTTTTCCAGCAAGCCAGCCTGGCCTGAACAAAATAAAATAAATTATTGATTATTGTTAATTTTAATTGATTTTTTAAAATGTTATTGTTAATCTTAATTGGGTTTGTTTTTTGGATATTCTATTTAATTTTTCTTAACTTTTGTAATATGTGTATTTTTAATGTTGTATGCTGCCCTGAGTCCTTGGGAGAAGGGCGGCATATAAATCCAATAAACCAAACCAAACCAAACCAAACATCAGCATTGTAAAAACATGACCATTTTCACATTTATGACCATTGCAACATCCCTATGTTCACGTGAGCTATATTCAGATGCTTGGCAACCAACTCATATTTATGATGGTTACAGTGTTCTGGGGTCATGTGATCCTCTTTTGTGACCTTCTGACAAGCAGTCAATGGAAAAGCCAGATTTGCTTAACAACTGTGCCACTAACTAAAAAAAATGTAGTGGTTCATTTAACAACTGTGGCAAGAAAGGTTGTAAATTGGGGAAAACTTGAAAAATATTTCACTTAGGGGTAAATTGTAGTTGTAATTTGAGGACTACATGTATATTTGGTAGAGTCAACCTATGTTGTGTAAATCTAGATACACTATATTGCCAAAAGTATTTGCTCACCCATCCAGATAATCAGAATCAGGTGTTCCAATCACTTCCATGGCCACAGGTGTATAAAATCAAGTCCCTAGGCATGCAGACTGTTTTTACAAACATTTGTGAAAGAATGGGTCGCTCTCAGGAGCTCAGTGAATTCCCGCGTGGAACTATGATAGGATGCCACCTGTGCAACAAATCCAGTCGTGAAATTTCCTCACTCCTAAATATTCCACAGTCAACTGTCAGCTGTATTATAAGAATGTGGAAGTGTTTGGGAACAACAGCAACTCAGCCACGAAGTGGTAGGCCATGTAAACTCGTCCAACACCAGTGTGTGACCTCACAAATGCGCTTCTGGAAGAATGGTAAAAAATTCCCATAAACACACTCCTAAACCTTGTGGACATCCTTTCCAGAAGAGTTGCAGCTGTTATAGCTGCAAAGGGTGGCCCAATGTTATATTGAACCCTATGGATTAGGAATGGGATGTCACTTACAGTAAGTTCATATGCGAGTAAAGACAGATGAGCAAATATTTTTGGTAATATAGTGTATGTTCATGAAAGGATGTCCCCCAATGGGTGATGAATGAATTGTGTATGACCAAAGCAAAATAACAGTTAATCAAAGTGACTTTCATGAATGAAGGCAGATGTACGTGTCTCAGGATAGTGTTGCAGGATCTGGTCACTGGGACCAGAGGTTTAGCCTTCAGAGCTTTCAGATTCATGCTGGAGCCCATCCTCAAGGAACTTCTCTGTAGAAGAGTGTGTGCTCCGGGCTATTTGGTGTGTGGTATTTCTATGGTGCCTGTTGTGTTTGGTTTTTTAGATGTTGATTGTGGCTTTGTCAAGAGATCCAGGTTTTCAAAGCTTTCTCTAGTTTTCTTGGAAATAGAACTGTTCCTGAACAATGAAGATAAATTTTAAAATCTCCAAAATTATTGATGCATGATCCAGCATAGTTTAAAAAACCACAACCTTAATATAGGTGTGAATATTTTATGGCTTATTCTTTTGGCAGTTAGTAGAGATACGTGTTCTCTGATAAAAGATGCAAGCAATCCCAAAAGAGTTTTTCCTCTTTTTACATGTGATGTTTTTCCTTCAGAATCCACTGAGAAATATTCTCTTGAGGCTTTTGCCTTGGTACTTCAACATTCTGATTCTATTATTTAGTCCCCAGCCACTTATGTCTTTAAAGCCTGCAATAAACACCTTGAATGGGGCCAGATATTAACCAATGTTGGTGAAATAAAATCAGTAGTACATCAAAAACCCCAGGGAAGGCCTATGTAAAAAGTTATTTCTTCAAAAGGCACTAGAAACACAGTCCAGAGAATGCTCTCCATGTAATCAGCCAATCAATTAAAATTTACTTATGGTTCAAGTCCAAACACAAGAAATAAAGATCAGCAGTGCAGTAATTTATAAAAAGAAATACAAAACTGCAAGAAAGTCCTGAAACAATTTTAAAATTACACTGAGTAACAGCTACTGTACTGATAAAAAATGTACCACTTTTTGAAGGTTTCTGAAGAGTAGTCACCCACATAATGACCTCCTGGTTGCCTTTTTTAATTGCCTTTGGCAATTAAGCATTATTTTTTAATAATTGTAGGTATTGAGCACATTGTTAGGTATATAATAGGCATTTTAATAGCACAGGTGAGACAGATTCTTCTCCAAGTCTGTATAAAAAGAAATTCAGTTTTCAAAGCGGACACTCATTTATTTACCAGTTGTTTTCCTAATAAATGGTGCCCCAGCTCAAACCAAGATAGTTTCTTGTGAGGAACATGCCTAGGGAAAGTCCATGAGAGGGCTTCCCATTTATTGAATAAGAGCAAAAAGTTAAAACATTGCTTTGAGTGTCCACATTGTATAGCAATCAGAAAATTATTGCACCCTGAGTAAAATCCAGGTGTTCCAGCAACTCTACAGAACAATTAACCTTTTGGTTTCTTTCTCAAGTTGGAGATCAAACAGATTTTTAGTAACTTATGAGTGTCACAATCTTCATATAATAGTTATACAGTTACATGAAATGATAAAGGTACCATGAATCTTTCTGTTCTTAGGTTTTATAATATTTTTCTTCATTTCAGACAGGATAAATTCTACTTCTTATTAGCTGTTATTCTACTTCTTGATTTTTGTAATACTATATAAGTCAACAAACTTCATATATATTCTAAGGCTGAGCAATAATTTTGCAGCTACACCATTTTATATTGTACATCATACTTTTTGCACTTATGCACATGTTGTGAACTTAAACTACTATTCCACAAATCTTAGACTTCCATTGCAATATTTCGTACTTTAAGGCTTTACAGCCTAAACTAGAATATGAAATGTGTACAGGAAGTGCTGTTCAATTTGTATAATGTTGAGCTTACGATTCTTTCACTCCATTGTGTGTTTTTGTGTTGCAGCCATAGCCAGAATAATCTCGAATGCAGTAAATCAGTGAACATTTGGCTATTGTCTATGAGTGAAACCATTTTATCCAATTATTGTCTCTCGTCAATTGAGACTGGGGGCAGATTTTTTCTAATCATTTCATGAACTTCTCACACAACTGTCCATTCCTATTCCTTTAACTGGGTTGATTTAATTGGAAAGAGATACTGGTAAGTTTTTTCACATTGACTCATTGTACAAATTCAGAAGAGGATAGATATGTTTTCTGACAGCACTATAAAATCAACAGTTACATCTACCTTTCAGGTAATTATTTTGAAGTGTATACTCTTCTCTAATTGCAACTATCCTTTATTATCATTATTATTTAATAATCCAGTTCTAATAATACATTTGTAACTTTTATTCTGAAGATAATGTTGGCATGATATTGGAAAATAAAGTGTTCCAGATCTTCCATGTGAGGGTGAATGTATATCTTTGATGTTTATTTTACCTACAATGCTAACAAAAATGAGACACACAACCATACTACCACCAGCATATGTGGAATCTCTACTGTTACATGTGCATAGTGTCTTCTAATGCAGCGATTTACATCAATATGATCTTTATTCTTAATATATACTTCTCAAAATGAGATGCTACCCCCACTGTGAATGCCAAAATGTTTTCTCAGCATCACTGCACATTGAAACAGCTTTTATGATGTTGGATAAGCAGGGCAATCTCTTCTGAGATTAGGTTTTTAGATTAGAATAGCTATATTTGTTTGTTTGTTTTAAATTTCTTTAGGAAAGATTGGGTCGCTTGTATTTGGAAAAGCCTAAAAGAATAGTAAACTGCTGAGATATTTTTTTTTACTGCTTCTTGTAAAAGTGCAAAGAAAGCAACTTAGATTGTTGTGATGAATCTTTCTTGAAATTATAAAGGGCAACCACTAATTCTTTCCATAAATAGTTAAGTATAGATAATATTTCTTTGGTAATAGATTTAACCTTTATTATTCAGTTTGATGACAGAATTGTTTTTCCTGAAGAAAATTTTAGTGATATTCTAATGGCTATAGAATGCCATTCGGGGTGTGTGTGTGTCTGTGTGTCTGTGTGTGTGTTGCAAACTTCCTGACATCATGGCCTTTCTAATGGGGAAAAACAGGGGTAAATGATGAAATGAACAATACAGCATCACAATAGAACCTAGAGTCTTTTTGTACTTGAATCACAACATTGCAGATAAGTATGTAAAGAATACAGCTTGCCTAGTGACATTTAAAAACACTTTTTAAAAAATCAATCTAATGGACTCTAAACATGCCGCAGATTCCCATGTTCTCAAATAAATTCCAAGAATAAGGTCATCTTACCATGGGATCCCATCATGGGTAGGCATGAAAACTACACAAATGTGCTACCAGGCATATGAAACAGAAAGCAACTTCTCTTTCCTTAGAACAATAAAGTAAGCTGTGAAATATTACAGATAGAAACTCCAAAGAGTTCCTATCTGTAATCATAAAGCAATCAAATTTAAGTTTCTTCTCGGGAAAGAAAACTTTGGGGGGAAAAATGAGGAAAGTTCTCAGCCATTGTACTAATTCAAACATTTCTACTGTCCAGTATGCAACCTGATAACTTGTTTTAAAGATGAAATATATAATACGGAAAAAGGCATAGAGGTGGTCCTTGGTGTATGATCACAACTGAGCCCAAAGTTTCTGTTGTAAGTGAAAATGTTTATTAAGTGAATTTTACCCCATTTTATGATCTTATTTGCCACCTTTGTTAAGTGAAACACCATGTCTGTTAAATTAATAACATGTTTGTTAACTGAATTTAGCTTCCCTATTGACTTTGCTTGTCAGAAGGTCCCCAAAGGGAATCACATGGACCCAGGACACTGAAAAGGTCATAAATATGAGTCAGGTGCCAAGTGTCTGAATTTTAATCACATGACCATGGGGATGCTGCAATTGTCGTATGTGTGAAAAATGGTCATAAGTCACTTTTTTCAGTGCTGTTGTAACTTTGAACGGTCACTAATGTAAATTGAGGATTTATAACAGCTTTTACTAGTCATTATTCTAAAATATAAACTGATTCCCTCTGCTCTCTCTAGGAATAATATATCCTTCCACTTTTGTACCTATAGGGTTAACGTGGAAAGTTATTGCTTGACAATCATGTAGCAGTCAAACTTCATCACCTTCAGCAGAAATAATTTATGGTTTAATCTTACATGCAGGCATATTAAATTAGCATTACTCATCAGAACCCACTTATTAATAAAACAAGCTGAATTAGCCACTGGAGAATCGTATTTGGAAATTCAATGACAATTTTACATTTTTAATAAAGGTTCTGAAATATTATTGCAGAGCAGGTGGTGTGAAGCAACGTGGTCAAATTTGACATTCATTAATATTTGAAGCCTGGAACGTGACAAAGGTGAAAATTGATATTGATTTTTCTCTCCCTCTAATATTTGGATGAGTTCTGAAAAGTAAATAAAATGAGATAACGTGACAGATCTGCTTGCACTGATTTCTTTGATTCCACTCTCTGAACACACACGTATATTGCTGTGATTTTTTCCCCCTCCGTCATGTTCTGAATAATGCAACACCCATAGTCTTACAAGTTCAATGCATTATAAAACACACTCAAGCTGGGTTTCAATCATATTAGACAGAAAGCTGAATTTTTTATGAGGGATTATTTAAAACAAAATACATCTCAGGCCCCACAGTCTTGGAAACCAAACAGTCCTGAGAGTTCACTGAGGAAATGTCAACGCTATGGAGAATTTTTCGATTTGGCGGGGAGGGGAAAATTAAAGTGATCCTGTTTGATGTATATTAACCATATCAATATTAACAGCCTTCTGTTGAATTTCAGAAGTGATTGGAAACCAGCCTTATTATCAGCCTTGGAGATGAGAAAACTCTGAACGTATCTGTACACCTGCTGAACTTGACCTGCTTTTGGGAAACCTCAGGCAACGTGGCTAATCTGCAAACTTCATTCCGGCCATGTTGCTTCAGCCTCTTTGAACTTGGAATAACAAACAAACCAAAAAGATATGGCTTGCCTCGCCCCCCTGCTGTTCAAACGCCACAATTCTCTTTGTGAGTCCTTCTGCAAAGTAATCTCAACTCTACTGGCCCTGGAGGGGGGGGAGTTGCCAACTTTTAGCAGTAGGATAGATTTTTCGGTCCTCCTATCACAGTTTTGTCACTGAAAGTCATAGATATTGACAAGAAGATCTAAAAATAGAGTAGCACTTTACAACATGCGAACTACAATTTCTACAATCCTTGATAATTGTTTATTCCAGAGGGCTGATGGGAGTTGAGCCGAGGTGGCGCAGTGGTTAGGGTGCAGTACTGCAGGCCACTTCAGCTGACTGTTATCTGCAGTTCAGCAGTTCTAATCTCACCAGCTCAAGGTTGACTCAGCCTTTCATCCTTCCGAGGTGGGTGAAATGAGGACCCAGACTGTGGGGGCGATATGCTGACTCTGTAAACTGCTTAGAGAGGGCTGAAAGCCCTATGAAGTGGTATATAAGTCTAACTGCTATTGCTATTGCTATAGTTGATTCAATTATACTGAAAATCTTCAAATTCTTCTTTCACGTGGGAGAATCTTTCCACAATCTGAGCTCTTCTGCAAAGAATGGGGTTGAACAGAGTTCTAACGAAAGATATCGTGTTTATGATAGAATGCAATATCTGAACATGCTTTATTCAGTTAAGCACAAAATTAGACAAGAAAGAAATCAATATATCTACCCAATTTCTGGTAGTTCATATAAGGAAATATGATGGTAGATGTTTACAGGACTATTTCCTGGGATCATTCAATATGGGTCTTGGATGAAACTCTACAAAACTGTTGCCACTGGCATCTGATGTTGACAACAAGGTTCTAAAAACGAGTGACCTCTCAAGCCTGTTGTGATTTTTGAACATCGGGGTCTGCTCATATATGGTCCAGGACCTCCATCTTCTTTGCATTATCACAGCTTCCTCTCTCTCACCCCAAATGTTAAATATGGTTCTTGCCCACCAAATGTTCTTTCCTGTCGCATTATGTTGCTTTTCCCTTTTGCAAAAAGAAAAATGAAAATGTGAAGTAATCTTATTATAATATGTCTGTTTCCAAATCTAACAGAGCCCACTGTATTTTTCATCAGAAGTTTCCTGTTCCACATTCACAAGCATAAATAAGATTTATAGGCTCAGTCTCTGTCAGTTTTCATGGTTTCTTAATGCTTGCAGGTTGTGGGTTCCTCTGACTAAATGTATAGAGTAAAAGGTTGCTACCCCAGGCCTTATTTCCAAGAAGGAAATTTCAATTGACAGCAGCAGGAATGAATGAAAACCAGAGAAATCAACCCAAAGAGTTTCTGCAAGGTATTCTACTTCAGATATTCTACTCCCCAACCCCTGGGCCATGGCCCATTATTGCACAATGGCCCGTTTGCTCATGCTTGCATGTAAAGCTCCATTTGTGTGAGTGGCAGGTGCACATGCCTGGTTCTTGCACATATGGAGCTGTGCACACTCATGCCACTCACACAGAACCATTCCCTCACCACCACCACTACTGTACTACCAAAATGGAAAGGTTGGAGGACTGCTGTTCTACTTTAATTAGTGAAAGATATTGCAGAAAGTATGAGTTATTTGAGATTTTAGACCCAAATCAAATTATCTTTTTTCTTTCTTTTTGAAACACACACAGAGACATAGAAATGATGGAGGTCTCAATCAGATTCACTGAAAGTAATTTTCAGCAATGTTTGTCTTGAAGATGCACTAACAAGTATAATGCCTAAGTCTCGCTTATACCAGCATTTTTCAGCTTCAGCAACTTTAAGATGCTTAAGACTCCCAGGATTCTCCAGCCAGCCATGGTGGGAACAGAGGTGGGTTGTTCCCAGTTCAGCCTGGATTGAGGAAACTGGTCGTAGCGGTGGAGGGAGGCTCTGCCTACCTTCTCAGACACTTCTGCGCATGTAATTAGCATTGCGCACAAATGTGCGTGCACGAGCGAACCGGTAGTAAAAAAAATGTAAACCCACCACTGGGTGGAAGTTGAAGTCCACATGTCTCAAAGTTCCTGAAGTTGAGTCTTACACTGCCTACATTTAAAAAGTCACTATAGATTGTTTAACAGTCTGGCTGTGAAGCAACATACCTACCCATCTTTAAATTATGATCCAATTAAGGCAGCCAATGCATGCCTAGCCACTGTAAATAAATCAATGGTGCTCTTTGAACTGATTTTTTTTTTACATTGCATGCCTACTTTATTAGCTGTGGCATATTAGTCCACTATTTTCTGGAAAGTTTAGGATTGCATGCATAGACCAGTTTATGCTCACAAGAGTAAATTTTGGCTGAAATTAGTCAAATTGGGGCTAGAACCCAAGGCAAAAATGTATGGCCCCACAGCCAAGAGGGAGCCCAAATGATTATTTGGACCATGGCAGATGATAAGGATAACAATAAAAAGGTTTTGATCAATTCTTGGGTTGACATCGGCATTCTTAGTTTCAAAAGAATCATCATTATTCTCCATGCTATCTTTTGTTGTATCTTTCCCTTGTCCTTCCTGAAACAAAATGATGCTTAAGTCCTCAGATAAAGATACGGTCTGTAAGATATTGTCTTCATGGTCTAAAGCTACCTACTTATTTCATTGGATGAGTTCATTGATTTTAATATGGCTTTAATGGCTACATTGTGATAAGAATCTGACTGTTCCTATATGAACGGGAGTGAATGTTCCTGAACCTCTGGCTCACATTATAGTCACATAACTCTTGAAAATACTTTATTGGCTGCTCACTGAAATGTGAGGTTTACTTCTCCAGAACACTGCTTGTGTTCCTGAATTTTGCACAACTAGGTCTCAGCAAAACATATTTTCCCCCTCTGCTATAAAATTACTTAGTAGCGGAAGGTTGACAAATACAGAACTCATTCTTATGCACATTGCACATGAGAATTAGAGCAAATTTTAATTTCAACCAAGATATAACAACATAATTTCCTTTGGCTAACAGGGGCAAGAATTCTTTTTATTAACCTACGCAACCTTCACATCACCAACTGAAAAAAATACTTAGTATGCTTCAACTTTAATTCCCTAACCCCAACACTTTAATATTAATAAATCCGCATACCCTAGCAATTAATACCCAGAGCCAATAGAGAATCGAGCAGCTAAGACCAGCACTTATTAATATGCTTCAGAGTCAGAAAATAAAACTTTACAATGAAAAATGTATTGCATTGGTTCTAACTTTGATTCTAACTTTCCCACATAGGAAATCCTTTCTACAGTATATTATTAGATATGATGTAATCTTTTGACAGCAAACTGGGCCTTGTACAAAGGTCCAAGTCATGTTTCATATTGTGCTCATGATACTTACATGCTTAAATCTTAAAATACAGTAAGTTAGAACCACGGATTCTATAGGTATGGAATATGATCAGCATTTGGGATAAATGAATATAAATAGAGAAAAAGATACAAATGATATTTTTACAAATCTCCCATCTAATAAACATACCCATTTCCAAAATTATACAGTACATAAAAGATATTATTTTGAGAAGAGGAAAACATATTATGGAAATACAAAAAGCATACTTACTTATAAGCCCACATAGACAATAATAATTCATCAGACATTTCACTATTCTTGAATTGTATAAATTCATGCTCTCTTGTCATGCTCATCCATTATTCCTTCTGTGTCTATCCAAAGCACATCCAATAAAGACACCTTACAAAAGGATAACATAAAGATCAAAGAACATCCCAGTTTTGTCATATTCCTAGCTCTGTTATATATTCCTGACACTTTCCCCTTAAATTAACCTTGTGCAGGACAATGTTAACTCAGAAGCAAAGTGAATGGTGTTGATTTCTGAGTAAGTGAGCCCAAGACTGTGGTCAAAGTTGCTTTTCTTTTATGATTCCACACGGAAACGAGGAGATGACTACTCAAGGAGTTGCACACTATTATTGTTGTATAACACATGCCAACAGTACAATTGGTGACCTTACCAACTGATCATGGTTCTTTTAAGCCCCCTTGTCTCTATGGATTATGCAGGCTACAAATATATTTCTTTCTCTCCCCTAGGTTCCATGGCAAGCTTAAGAATCTCATTTTATTTCTGGATACTTCCAGGTAATTCACTGTTTAATATTTAAACTGTTCTTCATGCCAATCTTCCTACCTTTTGTGGTTCTCATCTGCCCTAGATTTTACCATGTTCTCCTTTTTTCCTTAATTCTCAGTAGAATGAGAATTCCCTGCCCCACCTAATGACCAAGTCCGGTGGCAGGAATACATGGGTACACCAAGCGCTTGTTATTTGATAAAGATTGTTGTATAGCTCAAACATATAGGGCACAACTTTGTGGGTGAAGAGCTGAATACAGTTTGTGCAGTCAGTTGAAGGCCAACATAAGTGGGGCAAGCAGATATCATCAAGGAGGAAAGTGGCTACATTTTGCATCTGTTTAATTTTGATTCTCATTGATAGTTTCTCTGAAACTTTATATAACTATAAAACTACTATACTTAATCATAACTTATTGAGAATCTATAGGCATTGAAAAGATATCCATGATCCACAAAGAGGTCTCGAAAGGCAGCATGATGCTCCTAGATGAAGGACTGTTCATCCATGTCCTATGAATTATTATTTATAATCAGATGTGAGGTTCATGTTTATTGCAATTACATTTTGACCCACAATTTTCCTGTGTTGGGAATACGGCATTGTACCACAGCCATGATAGACCCACAAATCCAAAATGGCTACATTAAATATTATTTAATGTATTTAAATAGTATTAATAGTATTTAAATAGTATTTAAGATATTTATTGACAGCTAGCAAAATCTTCATAAAAATAGTCCAATTTCTTAGGTATCTGTACAGCCAGCTGAAGTGATTATGAACTAATCACATATAATGCATTCTAGATTCTTGCCTTGGTTGTCTGACTGCTAGAATTTATAAAGTCGGGAATATCTGTCTATCTATCTATCTATCTATCTATCTATCTATCTATCTATCTATCTATCTATAATCTATCATCTATCTATCTCATCATCATATTTCCTTCAATCCCTGCTCCAATCCCTAAAACAGAAATAAAATAAGGTTATCCAAATATTTAACTTGTTCACTACAAAACTATCATTTCTGTATGGAGGTTTTGTGCAATACAGAATTGACATAACCTTAGATGTGATCCCATTCAGCACTAATGTCCCCCCTTCTTCAGAGCTAGCATTAAAAGCTGATATCCTGCTGATGGTACAGGTGTAACCCCTTAAAGATCATCAGTTCTTTTAAAGTGAAAAGATAGACATCCACAATATTGATTTCACTTCATTTTTGAGGTAGCTTAGTAGGTTTCTGATTCACTTTTCCCTTTAGGCTTGATAGGGCTGACATTATTATCTTGACCTATTTATAGTTTTTGAAAGAATTGGCCCCCTTATGACTTGTGGACCTCAACTCCCAGAATTTCTGAGCCATGCTGGTTCATGAATGCTGGAAGTTGAAGTCCACAAATCACAAAGGGGCCATACTTGCCCACCCATATTCTAGGATACACTGAATAAGTTTTTGGCCTGTTCTTGACATATGCCCTTCAGTGACCATCTGTTTAACATTGCAAGATTGTCACTGATAAACCTAAGACTAAAGAAGGCATTTTACTTTTCCATTCCCCCCAAAATCCAATGACACTTAGAAATATAAAGACAAAATGTTTTCTAAAGAGGCTTACATGGTCGCTGCGGTGGTGGGATTCCAAATCTTTTCCTACCAGTCCTATGAAAGCTCACTTCGTGTGCATACGCAACACTCAAAGACCGCCCTTGGTGTTAGAGCTGGTGAGCTGAGCTGTTTTTTTTTATGTCAACTGAGGTGCGGCAATCCGCTCTGAGAATCAGCGGAGCTAAAAAAACAAGGGAATATAGGACAGGTTACGATGGGGGCAGGAGGGCAGGGCCAACCAGGGGTGGTATTTACTGGGTCTCTGAACTACTCAAATGCCAGTTCACCTGAACCGGTCTGAATTGACTGAATACCACCTCTGGCTCGCTGCCTTCTGGTAGTCATTGTAATTGAGAAGTACCACACAAGATACACAATGTGTAAAAATAGAGAAATATCCCACCATGATAGGGATGCAAAAATCTCATGCTTGGGGATATGACACAATATATGTACATCTGTATCTCTCTTCTCTGAGAGTGAAGGTACATATACCATTGGGGCTATCAGAAAGGCATATACTGTCCCCTATCCCTTAAGTTCTCAGAAGTTGTATGTATAATAATGAAAAAACTAGTAATGTTGTATCTCTTGGTGTACCTCTTATTGAATGGTATGGCATATAAAGTACCAATCATTCTGGTTGATTCTATGTATTTCTTCCTGTAAATCTACTGAGCATCAGGATTTGAATAGTTGCTAATTATGCACTCCAGAGGTGAGTTACCACTGGTACACCCTGGTACGGGCGTACTGGTGCCTGCCAGGAGCACCAGGTACCATTCTGGTACAGAACTCTGGAGGCCCACCTGCCCACCTGTGCTCCTTACCGATATTTGAGGCTTTGGGGGCTTCTGTGTATGGTGCCTGCGCGATGCTCCACCGAGCAGCTGGACCATTGCGGAGACATCATGAAGCATTGTGGGTGGTAAGTACGCATGTGCATGTTATGTGTGTGTGCATGCGCACTGCACGTTTTCATATAGTGGATGCCCAGCCCCATTTCACCTTACTGGTTGCAATGGGATCTGGAACCCACCACTGATGCACTGTTGTCTAAAGCAGCAGCCCCCAACCTTTTGGACACCAAGGACTAGTTCTATGGAGGACAGTTTTTTTGCATACCAGGGGGCACGGTTTTGCACTCTGCCTGGATCCTGCAGGTGAATGGGTGGGACTTCATTCATTTCTGTGGCCCGGTCCTTGGTGGGCCATGGATTGGTACCGCTCTGCACCCCGCAGGTTGGAACCCCCTGATCTAAAGTACAATGGTTGATGAATCCAATTCCTAATAGAGGATTTGACCAGTATAGAAAACATCTGGCTATGTACATCTGAAGAATGCCAATATACAACAAAACTGGTTACGTACTGCCACCTGATGGTCCATATAATTTATTTTCATTTTCTGCTATTCCCAATTCTCATTCTATGTAACAAAGGAGACAGAAGACACATGCAAGCTTCTTTCAACAAATATTGATTGCATGTTAAATTACATTTCTCCATTTGCCCCAAAATTATATAATATGACACACACTGCATTTTCCCTCTGAAACATAACTATCAGATTGTCTGATAAACTAATTTTCAGATGCATAAACTTTGTGCTTCATCTTATAATGTATCTAATCTCCACCACAAATCATTTCTCAGATAACAATGTACCATTATCTGCATACAAATATACACACATTCATATTCTTAACCAACACCTCTCCAATTTTACAAGCATTCTTATACACATATCTAAAAATTAATGTAAAAAAACCAAGAAGATAACACATATATATATTTGATATTCTCTGATTCATATTCAAGCCTTTGCAAAGCATTGCATCTATTCCCTTGCATTCTTGTCTCCCATCATGTACTTTCTTTTCATGTTCAACAATGCTATATTCATGCAAAACATTCCATAATTCAATATACTTCATATAACTTCATATAACAATTCAACTTCATATAACAATACACTTTCTCTAAATCAACAAACACATAATGCACTTTCTTCTTCAAACTCTCCCATTTTTACTCAAGTGTTCAAATATCAGTGGAAATAAAGCACAGACTGGACAGCCTCAGGACTAAATTAATAATATATTCACACAGAAATACTGCAGTCTTCTCTTCCCTATAAATACACTGTAGTGAATAAGAAACATGCAGAGTGCCCCCCCACCCCAAAACTGTCTTTGTGTTTCAAAACAAGGAGCTCTGGCAAAAACCAAAATCAACACACACTATTAAGTCTGACAATACTCAACTGAAATCAATACCAATAAGTTTTGATTTTTTTTCAAATATGGATCCACTAAAAGAACTGGTGAGCTTTGAAGATGTCACCATCCGAGTTGTGATGGGCTAATGCAATAGAAATAGTCTGACACGTCATGAAAACTGGCTCTTTTAGTCTCCTCATCAAAATTATCCAGAATGGAATGACATTTACAGTATATACTCATGAATAAGCCAAGAATTTTAGGTGATAAAATGCATCCCAAAACTTGGGTTCTTCATATCTGGCCTCATAGCCACAACTGTCAGCTGTTCTTCTTAAGACTTAAGTCCAAGAGAATCCCCTGATTGAGTTGGTTCGGTCTGAGGCAGTGTCACCCTATCTAGGACTAGAGGTGGATAAATATTGGTACCAGAATGTCCAAGGGCCCAAAGTCATTTTATCTTGCTTAGGTATCAAAGGCCATTGTGTCTCATCCAGAGCCCTACTACAGCCTCTAGGCACTGAGACAAGACACCTACAGCATCACTGAGGCAGCCTGGGACGAAGATACCAAGCTATGTATAACCAGCATATTGATGATACTTCATCCCAAACCATTGGATCATCCAATGGCATCATGTAGACTTAAATAAGAGGGGAAAGAGAATCAAGCCCATGGCACTCAACAAAGACGGGGCTGTAGGCTGGATTTTTTCCAACAACACTGCCTTGAACTGATGCTGGAGGAAGGAGGATGTTCTGACTTAGGCTTCTTCAGCAGCACAAAGTCGAGTCCTTGGCCCAATAAACTCATTTTATTTAATTTACAGTGAATTCTTCTCCAGCAAAGTCCTGGCCCACAGTCTTTCAAGATAGTTCACAATTACTGACCTTTATCAGGCTTGGAGAGTGGCCAGGCCAATATCTTTCAGATGCTGCAATATTTGCCAAGAAGGCAGGAATGAATTAATGATCTCCTGCAAACACCCCTCCCCTTTTGCTCTTCTTTTATTCCCTATGGAAGGGGCCATTCACTGTCCAGCTGGGGCCTTTCTCCCAAGTCGACCCTTGTTCCTTAGATGTTCCCTTCATCTGGCAACTCTGTGCATGTGCACACTGGGAACAGGCTCCAGCCTCACAGATATCTGACTCCGAAGGCAGCTGAAAACTGTCAGATGGCCTTGGCCCCATCTCTGTCTCCAATGCAGAGCACTCATCAGAGCCTTCTCCAGACTCCAGGACTGGCCCATGTTTCTCCCCATCTCTTCACTGTTTGAATCTGCTGCCAGCTCCACTGGCCACTGTGGGCCACAACAGAGGATGTTATCCTTCCCTAACAATGAAGCTGGTCTAGAAGCATACCATGATAGATGGTATTCAAAGCCACTGAGAGGACAAGAAAAACAAGGATGGGTGGACTACGCAGATCTTGCTCCTACCAGAGGCCATTCAAGAACATGATCAATACTGTCTAAGCCCTTTGAAGCTGCTGCACGGCTGTTTTCTCTATAGCCTTTCCTAATTTGGATGCTATCCAGATTAGTTGAGACCTATTTATAGTTTCTGGTGGAATGGACACACTATCAATTCCTTAAAAGCCAGTGGGACCATCATCCTGCTTAAAATGGAATTGACCACTTCCCAGACCCAATCACACATTGTCAAGCCAGCCTCCCTCAGCAACCAAGAAAGAAACCACTTAATTCCATTTCACATTTAATTCCAATTTCATTTCCACCTCTTGCTGGTGCCAGGGCTTCTCCATCCTGATGAGCTCCACTGTCTGCCCCCAGGGCCCCCCTTGGGCAGAACAAGGCCTCTGCAGTTTTCTCCTCTAGTTCTGGGAGATCAGCTTCTCTTTCAGGACTGCTCTCATGTAAGTGTTGCCTCTCCCAAGCCTCTTAGGAGAGTTTCATAGCCTGGGACATCATAAGGTTCTCCTTATCGGTGTCCTGCCAAGCAGCTGCCGGCCCCCGATATCACCTTGTCATAACTCCAGCCAGAATTTCCTCAGGGTCATACTTCTGTCCCATTCCCAATGACCACCCAGGGCGGATGGATCATTCCTCCAAATTGAGATCCACCATCTGCTCCATCTCCAAGCGACATGAGGATGCAGCTGTCCCCATGTCGTCCTCCTGGTCGCTGCCTCGATGGGACATTCTTTTGAAGGTTTTGGTTTTATTTACACTCCCCTTAGAAGGTGTTAACTCCGATATGAGTGGGAAAATGAGATCTTGCTTAATGTCAAGCCAGCCTCCCTCAGCAACCAAGAAAGAAACCACTTAACTCCATTTCACAGAATTAAGAGTACTTTTACTGGTTATGAAAAGATAGCAGCTAAGCAAAGCAAGATCTGAGGCAAAAGCACGCAAAATCATAGATATCAATATGTGACACAACCCCCTCCCCCTGGTAACCCCATCCCATAGTCCAATCTGCAAATCACTCAGGTGTCATGTGAGTTCCATCTTCAAAAAGCATCATCAGGTTGGTATGCAAGACAGCTGGCCTTGGCGGCTCCAATCACTATCTCCAGCATGCGCAGTAGATGGTGAGAACAAAACTCCCTTTACACAATCTCTCCTGTACTTAAAACTTCCCTTCCCAAATACCAGGCCTCCCACTCCCTGTTTCAATGGCAGCTGAAAGCAAGTAGCAAAACAGAGGCTGACACATATCCTCTCCCGGGCAGCCTTCACCAGCCAGGAGTGGCATGTATTTAACACAGAAGTGGCTGAACTAACAGATACAAGAACCCTATCTACAACTTTAGGTTCAATGGTCTTGAATCACCTTCAAATAAGCAAACAAGACTAAACCTCCATAATCTCCACTGGCCCTGCATCAAGGTTGGAATTTAACAAAGAGTGAATGAATCTGAGTAATTTTATCTGCCAAATACCACAGTAATCAATCTGCCAGCAAATTCCTTACAATATCCCTTAAAATAGGCCCCAGAATCGCTCTCACTGCTGGGCACTATCTGGGGATACAATAAGGGCAAACAACTAATTATGTTTCACTGTCCTCACTGCCACAATATAGGCTCTAATCATGGTTCTAGCTTCAGTTTGTTGAGCTTCACTCTTTGTCATTCACCAGTAGCACTCTAAGCCCTTTTGAGCTTCCTTAGCCCTTCCATATACCCTGGAGTTTTTCAGAACATGGGCATTGGGAAATCATTCAGGTACTGTCCGGAGGCTCTCCTACCCCAGATTGTCTACCAAGGCTTAGATTTGTACTTAATAGATATTCTGTAACAGCCCTGAACTTTCTCTGGAAACCTAACTGTGTCCATCATTGATCTGTTTCAAGTTGATGTAATAGGTTCAGCCTTCCTGCAAAAGGGGGTGATGCAGATAATTTATTTTCTCTATTTTAGGACTCTTTGACCAGAAGAAACAGGTTGAATGAATGACCACTACTATGTGTCAGGCTCTGGATGACTTGGGACAGGCTAATAGCTGTCATAGTGTCCATGAACTCCAAAGCACCTCTAACCCTGCTTTCTGGGAAGGCAAATTGATGTTCCCCAAGGCCATAACTTTGGGGAACTCTAAGCCAACCTGATCACTGAGTCAAGAAGCTCAGGCAGGGTGGTACTTCTCTAACACAGTGTGTGCCATCCCGACATTCCTACTGATCTCTCTTGGATTCCAATTTAATAAATAGGGTCTTCACATCCAGCAATCCGAGAAGCATATTTCAGGTCCAAAACCAAGAAAGGCCTGTGGTGATTCATCCAACGTGAGCTCATTATTGTTTCAGGTCTATAAAATCTTGCTAGATTGAGCAACATCTGTCTATGGAGTCCATGGATTTGCAATCGCTCCATTTGACTCTCCAGCCCAGGAAAAAAGACAACATGGCTGCATGGGTAAATGGGGGGAGGGGACCCACATGTGAGACATATTTTTAACTATATACATACTACATGGAAATTGACAGCAAGTCAGATGAAATGGCTTCCCTCTATTGTTATTCCTGCTAATCTATAATATAGGAAAGACATACAGTATCTATAGCCTAGATCAGAGGTCAGCAACCTGCGGCCCTGGAGCCATGTGTGGCTCTTTCATCTCTTTGTGGCATCTCTTTGTCATAGGTCAGTAAAAGGAAAAAGAATACCGTGCTAGGAGGAGACTCTATGGTGGGGGAACTGGACTTCCGGTTGACTCCAGAATTGATCAGGGGGCTTCTGGTTAGGACCTTTGTGGCGCTATGAGCATTTAAGGTTGCTGACTCCTGGACTAGATTCCTGGTTGTAGACCTGATGTTACATGCACCTTATAACTGAGTTGCCCATAGACATGGATTATGCATGGATTATTATAATGAAAATAATAATAATCTCTCTCTATTCCTCTCTCTCTCTCTAGAGAAAGACTGATTGTACAGTGTGAGAAGCCCTTATGCATACAATTTATCTTTTTTTCTTGATTTTACTATATTAATGATTTTCCCCTCTATATCTCTTTTACTAAATAAATAGAAAGAGAGAAAAGAATCCTACTACTATCAGATTATAGACACAGAGGCTTGACCCTTTAATGATAAAAGAGCAAGCAGCGGGTGTAAAGCCTTAATGGAAAATGACCTCTCTTAAAGATTTCTTTTAAATTTCAACATGGACCTCTGGGTCAGGAAATGCGGAGGAAGTGTTCCTGGCTTATGTTCCTGCCTTAGCATTTGAGATCCCTGCCTAATAGGGTGAGAAATTAGCACAGTAGCCTAGTCTCAAAGTAGCTGCACATATGGTGGCATCACTTAGAACCCAAGAGCAGAGAATCATTGAGACACCCCATCCTCTCATCCCAATTTCGTGGCTCCTTTTTCTGCCTCTCTCTGTCTGCCTCTGCCTCTGCCTGTCTGTCTGTCTGTCTGTCTATCTGTCTATCTGTCTCTGCGTACATTCGTACGTACGTGTGTGTGTGTGTGTGTGTGTGTGTGTGTGTGTGTATACACACACAGGATTAACAAGAGCGAGAGGAGGAAAAAGAAAAGAGAGAGAGGTCTTCATTTCTCAAATCCAACATAAACAAGGCCTGTGTTTATCCCAGGGGGTTAATTTGGTTGGACTTTGATCCATCACATTGTGCTGGGTGTTAATATTTTACTCCAAATGCCACATCATCTTTTATCTTTTATTTATAGTCATCTTCATATTCATTTCTCAACCAAGGCTGGCACTGCAGGGGAAGAAAGCATTGATCTTTAATATCCTTTTTTTTCCCTCCTCTGCCTTTTTGTAGTGCATTCTCTTTGACCCTTAAGAAACAGCAAAGGGAGAATGAGAGAGAAAGGAGTGGGCAGGGAGGGAATCACCGCACAGTTTGGGAATTCTTCAGAGGGAGCTGAAGACCAAAAGCAGCCTTTGTCCTCCCCGCAGGTGGCTTTGCTACAAATAAGAATATATCTATATGTATAGGAAGAATTTGTGCCTTTGTTTCCAGCAGGGAAGTGGCCTGTGTATCGCACAGCAATTGAACTTTGAATACCAAATGGTAAAGAAATCAATGCGAATGAACACCCGCCTACAGTTCCTGTTCCTTGCCACAATTTTTGCAAAGTGTAAATGCATTCACACATAGAGTTCACAGACTGAGATATCAGAGATACAGGCATTTTGGAAAAGCAATTAATTCAGCTTGATTTTCCTTTTGATAGAAGCATGTCACACATTTCTTCGTAGAAGCTTGAGCATCATAGAAGACATAATGGTGACATAAAGCATGACCATGCTGTCCTTTTTATACACATTTCCACCACCACAATCCCAGCTTTCTCATGAACATGCAGGCTTAGCTTTAGAGGGCAGAAAGCAGACGAGGCAGTTATTCTGCTCTTTTCCCTGAGCCACAGAGCCAATCGTGTGTGTGTGTGTTTGAGTATGTGTGTGTGTATTTTACAGCATAACTCCAGAATGCCTGGGCTGCTGAAATGAAAAGGACTAAATTATAACTCTAGTGTCAAGTCACAGTACTTTTGACAGTGATAGTGTGCATTTTGGATTCAAATTCTGTTAAGATACAACCTGTTGTGCCTTAAAATGGCTTCTACTGTGCAACACAGTGGAGTTGCCATGGTAGTGGCTTCACAGTACTCCACAAGGGGGCTCCTTCTAATATAGGATTGGGATAAATACATACCCAGGCTACCCTGGGTTATCAGCTAGAACACCATAAATTAAGTAGCTGTTCTCAGATGCAGGAAGGAGCCTACTTCATTCTGGTTTCAGTTTTAAATGTAATGGTGAAAGATTAGTTTGTCTTTTCCTTCAGGAAGTGAAATATTTTGAGATAACCTATATATTTGCCTATGCACCAGCTCACATATTTACATATACATGATCTCATCCTTTTATTTTCCTTTATTTCATTTCTGCCCTTATTTTCCCATTGTATGGATCCCTACTTTCATCAAATCAAATCAAATACTTATGAATTTCCAAATGTTTCTGAAACAAAGCTTCCCAGCGGTCTCAATCAGTCTAGCTAATAGTGAGGAATTGCTATGTTGATGACGCTATCTTCATATCGGAAAATACAGAGAATCTGTAAGCACTAGTAATAAAAGTGCAAACGATCTAAGTGCCAGAGCTCACTGTAACAGCATTGCCAAAAAGGCATTAAAAGTTGTCAACATAATCATGCGAAGCTTCTTCTCTGGTAATATTGTATTGCAAACTAGGGCATACAAAACTTTTGCTAGACCATTCTTGAATACAGATCATCTGCCTGGAATCCATACTGTATAATGGACATTAATACAATTGAGAGTCCCAAGGTATTTCACAAGAGGAGTACTCCACTCCTCTACTCAAAACAAAATACCCTGTGCCACCAGGCTTGAAATTTTTGGCTTAGAGAACCTAGAACTAAGCCAAATACACAGTGGTGGGATTCAAATAATTTAACAACCGGTTCTCTGCCCTAATGATTTCTTCCAACAACCAGTTCCCAAACTGTGCAGAAATTTAACAACCGGTTCTCCCAAAGTGGTGTGAGCTGGCTGAATCCCACCACTGCACCTATGGTCTGACCTAAGTGTAGTATACAAAATTATCTGCTACAATGTCCTACCTATCAATGACTATTTCAGCTTCAACCACAATAATATATGAGCAAACAATAGATACAATCTCAAGTAAACAGCTCCAAACTCGATTGCAGAGAATACAACGTCAGCAACAGAGTGGTCAATGCCTGGAATGCATTACCTCTGTTGTTACATCTCCAAATCCCCATATTTTTAATCTAAGACTGTCTACTGTTGACCTCACCCCATTTATAAGAGGTCTGTAAGGGGAGTGCATAAGCGCACCAGTGTGCCTACTATCCTTGTCCTACTGACTTCATTTATTCATACCCATTTACCCATGTTTATATTTATGTTAATACCTGTGTTTTTTTACATGTTTGACAAACTAACTAACTAACTAACTAACTAACTAACTAACTAACTAACTAACTAAAAATGTTAAGGAGTAAAATGAAAAAAAAATAAGATTAGAATTAACTATAAATACCAAGCTAACAATAGCATATAGAAAAATCTAGCGTTAGAACTGGCAATAAACATATCAAACTAGTGGATAGCTTCTACCTTTAGGATCAACCAACAATAAAGGCACCAGCAGTCAAGAAATAGGCCACAGCCTAGTACTTGGTAAAATAACCATGAAAGTCTTCAAAAGATATGGTGATTACGAAGATCAGAACTGTTCAGTATTGACATTTTAAAAACTTTGATGTTGAAGGAGACTCCTGAGAATACCAGGGTCAGCCAAGAAAAAAAAACAATAGGTCATTAAACTAATCAACACAGAGTTTTCATTTCAGATGCAAATGATCATGTTGTCCTACTTTGAACACATTGTGTGAGGACTCAGCTGTCTGGAAAAAGCTGTAATGCTGGGGAAAGTGGAAGGGAAGAGAGGAAGAGGACATCACCAGCAAGGTGGTTGGATTCAGTTACAATGGTGCTGAGCAACTGTTGGGAAACTTGAAAGAACAGCTTTGGGACAGATCGCCTTGGAGAAAATCAATCTTTGTGGTTGCAAGGAATTAAAAACAACTTGATAGCACATGATCAATCAATCAGTTTGCATTTTACTTCTGAGGGACAACATTCCGGAAAACCCTCTTTCTGGTTAATGCTAAACAAATGCTTTTAACAATAACCAGTCCTTATTCATAGGAATTTAAAACTCCTTAATGGCAGTCTTTAAAGGTGTAAGAGTTATCCCAAGGAGAGAACAAGGAAAAAGTAAGTGTTTCCGACAGATTAAAGTTTCCTATTGATACCAATCCACATAATTCCATTGTACCATATATATATATAATATTAAGAAATAGTACAAATCCAAACATCTGTACTTCTAGAAGTTAAGCTAAAATGATTGCCCATTTTACAAAGGGAGATTGATATTGATTTTTATTAAGCAAACACTGGTTACCAAGTTGAGAATGTAACACAAACAAAAGATTACACACTTAGGCTCCAAGACAACAATGAGTAGAGAGTCTAGCTCTGGCTTTTAAATCAGCTTTCATCAACCTGGTACAAAGCTGTTTTGTGACAACTTCTGTAAGCTGATACATCTGAGAGCACCCCATTGTTATAATAAGATACATTTTCTCTTCATCTCTAGTCTATCATTGCAATATACATTTTCTTTGACATAAGCATTTTTAGAAACATAAATATCTATCTAGCATAGCTTTATTCATGGAACAACATTAATCAATCACTAAGGCACATAATTTTCTGATCTTCTGTATGATGGGACATTATATGATACATCAGGTTTATATAAAAGAGAGTTAGGAGTTTAAGTGCAGGTAGTCGTCAACTTATTAACACAACTGAGGCCAAAACATCTGTTGCTAAGCAAGACAGTTTGCCCCATTTTATAACCTTTCTTGCCAAAGGTATTTGGTGAATCATTGAGGTTGTTACATTAGCATTGTTACATTAATGAATCTGGCTTCCCCATTGACTTTACTTGTCAAAAGTTTGCAAAAGGTGACCACATGACCCCGGGACATTGCAACCCATCATAAATACATGCCAGATCCTGAATTTTAGAAGAAGAAGAAGAAGAAGAAGAAGAAGAAGAAGAAGAAGAAGAAGAAGAAGAAGAAGAAGAGAAGAAGAAGAAGAAGAAGAAGAAGAAGAAGAAGAAGAAGAAGAAGAAGAAGAAGTAGTAGTAGTAGTAGTAGTAGTAGTAGTAGTAGTAGTAGTAGTAGTAGTAGTAGTAGTAGTAGTAGTAGTTTTAAAAGCCAAGTTATCTTTGGAAGGTAAATGTGAAGGCTAACTCCATTCCCACAACTGACCTCAAAAATAAGCAGCCTGAAAATGGACTAGTTTGTTACCATACAGTAACAAGAAATAAGTAGCATCCTTTCTGCTTACTCCAAAGTACAAGACTTCCAGACCATTATACTACGCAGGCAGAAGAAAATGGCAGAAGAATTTAACATTGATTTTACTATAAACTGGG
Organism: Thamnophis sirtalis; assembly: GCF_051295495.1. Classification (NCBI taxonomy): domain Eukaryota; kingdom Metazoa; phylum Chordata; class Lepidosauria; order Squamata; family Natricidae; genus Thamnophis; species Thamnophis sirtalis. Next base: position 66,775,919 of record NW_028261385.1, read on the forward strand.
CTTGTGTTTTGTACATGGCAGTCACTGGATTCTTTCTTAACAGCCTTCCTAATTCTTGCAATGAGCACACTTTATCTGGCCTTGTGTACTTGATTTACTGCCTGCATGACTTCTGGTCCAATATCTGTCAAGAGAATCCTATCAGTGAAAGAGAAATGATGATATGAACACTGTTTACCTAGAAATGTGCTTGTAGCACTTTCGACAGCATCTGAGTTAAAATAAGAAACAAGTAAAAAAGGGTAACATTATCAGGAAAATGTAGATGTCACTCCTGAAAACAAAATGCTATTTTGATAGGCATGAGGTGATAGTGGAATTATAATTTCTCCTTCATGCAGTGTGCAAAGAAAGTGCAAAGAAATTAGCAATTCTTCATTTGATTCTAACTAATAGTAAGGTATAATAAAGCCCCAAATTTGATCACCCTACCTCCCCTTAAGCTTGTTCTGAGAGAATCTCACTGCTGACATTATAATATTTCATCATTCTATACGGACTGCAGAAGAAAAGCAGATAATTGAACAGACCTGGGGTTACAATAGAAAAATGCTTATGAGAAATCTTCCTTCTTTGTCCTCTTTGGTATCTCATCTTGCAAATGTCATTTGCCTGTGAGTTAAAACTTCCCTTGTGAGAAGATGGATCAAGCATGTAGCACCCCATGGAACAGATGATTGGATTATAAAGTTCATTAATGCATAGTTGACCATTCCTAACTATGAAGATACCATAATGATGAAATTTGAGTCCCATTTTCACAATGCAAACTGTACTCCAACTATATAAGGGATGGATTTTGTATTGCACATCATGCCTCACATTTCTTTACTTGCCTCCTCCTTCTCCATGCTGTTGCTGACCTTCAAAAAGCAAGGGGAAGGAAAGAATAATTTGTTAAGAAAATCAGAATTAGACTGTTTCTATGTAGTTGCCTCTAAGTGAAGCGGTGGCTTAGAAGCCCCATAAAACAACCCACATAAGGCAAACTTTCATTTTTTGACTTTCCAGAGAGAGAGAAAAAAACCACTCACTTTGAATATTCCCTTTTATCACTCAAGTCATTCAACAGGAAACTATAAAGCTGGATAACCTGCTCTGAGTTCTCAGTTTCCTCAAAAGTCTTCCATTATCTAGAGAACAACTTTTTGACCCACTTGAAGCCAAGTCTCCTTGAACCCAGCCACTGGGACCATGAAGCAGGTAGAGATATATGGAGTCCCCCCCCCCCCCACTGAGCTGGACTTGCAAATAGACCAAGGAGACTACTGAGCCTTCCCGTAGCTGAACATATGACCTTCAATATGATGCCTCCTTAGAGGCATCTCAAAAAACAGATCTACTGAACTGCAATTCACAGACAGGAAGAGCCAAACAACTTTGCTTGATCAGCTGTATCCATGTCAAGCAAGGGTGCAACATTCTACTATCTAAACTGATCTGAGTTCAGTGGCTTCCAGAGGCCAAAGAACAATTGTTTAGCTGACTAGTGAAACAAGACCAATAGCAAGCAGCTATTGATAGAGACTATTTCCCTCTCCTCGTTCCATGATCTTCTGTATACTACTAGTTCCTAACAACCAAGACCATGCAATGGTAACCCACACATCACCTCTGTTCTTTTATTCCAATCTATTGGTTGCCTATCTTGTACAGATTTGCCCTAGAGATGCAGTGGTTAGAATGTAGTATTCCAGGCAAACTCTACCCACTGATAAAAATTGGATCCTGGTGGGGTTGAAGGTTGACTCAGTCTTCCATCTTTCCAAGGTTGGTAAAATAAGGACCCAGACTGTTGGGGGCAATATTTGGGGCTGACATTGTAAACTGCTGAAAGAGTGCTATAAAGCACTGTACAGCGCTATATGAGTTTAAATGCTATTGCTATTGCTTCCCATTCCTCTTTCACTTTTTTACTCCTTGACTTTTTTCATCTGCTTCCCATCTTTCTGTTACTTAGAAGTTGGTTTTTCAGTCCCTAGTTATCATACTACTCATGTTGAAATCCTGATTCTCCAAAATTGACTTTCCAAGCTAAGAAAATCTCCCCACCTTTCCCAGATAAAAAGGGGAGAATTGTTTAGCTTGGAAAGTCTAACATTTACAATCTCCTTCCCTCCATCCATCCATCCCTCTTTCTTTTTCTCTCTCTCCCCCCTTCTCTCTTTCTTTCTCTCTTTCATCCAAAGAAAATCAGAGCATATATAAATAAAGATATAAAAATAGATGTGGATTTTTTTTCTTTCCTAAAATTCCACTGTAATTATTATCCCATTGCTATTCCTCAGGGGCTGTTCATTGCTGTTCCCTTAAACTGCTTTCATGGTATTTCTCCCTAAATACTATTTCTTCAATGACTATTTCTTTTCCTTTCAGTGTCATTTCCTATTATCTGTTACTTTGACATTCAGTACTTTGTGATCTTCCTGTTTTCACTGCTATTCCCTCAATGCTATTTAACGTTTTTCAAGGCTATTCCTCATGGAAGGCTATGTCTTCTATGCAATGACTGCTACTGTGGATGTTAGGAAGAGTAGGCCTTCCTTTCTTACTGTTTGCACTTTTAGACTAGAAAGCTGCAGTCTAAATTTGTCTGGGCCTCCTACTTAGCAATGTCAGAAGTCCAGCAATCATGAATGTCCTCCATCCAACAAGCCTAGTCTTAAAATCAAATATCGTTCAGCTTTTTTAGTGTCTTGAGTTTCTTTCCTTTTTTAAAACTATTTTCACCATTCAAACTTTTTTATATTGTGACATTGTAAATTGTCTATTTTTCTTCATCTCTCATTTGACAAATCTAAACCAATGCCATGCATTTTCTCATTCTAACAATTGGCTTTAATCCAGGCTCTTCCAATCTATGATCATTGTAGTCCATGGATCATTGTATTCAATGGGTCATGTGACATTATATGTTTCTCTGGTTAAATTTGGAAAGCACATTGTTATTACATCTATGTTATCACTAGTGTATAGTCTTGAAAATAAACATTTGTTGGGAAAATATTTCAATTGAAAAATCAATTTTTTGATGCCAGAAGCAGTAATTTTATATACATGTGAGTGGAATGATACCCTTTGCAATTGTTGCCTGTAATTTTTAATGAGGATGCCCAGTAAGTGATGTAATTAGTGTGTCCTCCTATCTTTCCCAAACTGTCTTTTTGTTTGTCTAATTCTATAATTCCATTTTATAGATGGGGTGTGAGGTTATCATTTTCAAACCCACTGCAGAATATGTAGTTTTTAAATAATCTTTCACATTTCTTCATGTGGCAGAGAAATGTAAAAATGGAACTCTTGATTTTGATGGATACTAAAAGGGGAAAAGGTTATTCATCTTGGACTTAAGGAAAATAAAATTTTAATAAACCTAAAACAGTGTTAAATGGAATTCTCATGGCAGGAGAAGCACACAGGAATAGGTGTTAAAGAAGGAAGGAAGTTCTTAAAAACATAGGAACAGTTGCTAATTATTCCAAAATGGATAAAAAACTAAGACAGTAGAAAGTGGTACAGTTGTACCAAAGGTTTAATGAAGATCTAATGATCAAGAAACATACAAATGGAAAACAGAAAGAAGGACAAATCACTAAGGAAAAGTATAAACTGGCAGATGTGATTTGTGAAGATCATGTCAGTTTGAGCTAGAGTTAGGAAAAGATGTTAACAAAATATGTTCAAAATAAAGGAAAAGGATCAGTATACTAGCTACTCAGCGAAGGTGCCAAAAGCTAAGAGATAACAAGAGAACTGTTCAGTTCTTAATGTCATACAGTCTCCTCCAATTTCACCCAGCAAGTTGAAGGAAAAAGATTGCAGATTGACCTTGACAGAAAGATAAGCAAGGAATAGCTTTAAAATCTACAAAATCAGAAGAATTGCAGCCTCGGAAATGGAATGAATGTTTTGATAATCTGGCTGAATTGGACAACAATCTATTATTTCTGAGAAATCCTGGAGATTGAGTGACATACCAAATAACAGAACAGGTCAACTATTATCCTTATCTTCAAAAAGGGAAGAAATAAAAATCAAGGCATAACACCCCAATCAGTGCATCAGAGATAATGAGACATTTTCAGAATATATCAACAATGTTTTTAAGAGAGGTCTAAATAGCAATGACTACATGAATTGGGCAAGACCATGGCCAACTAGGGAATTCTGTGAGTTGAATTGCACAAGTCTTAAAATTGATAAGTTTGGACAGCTCTGTATAGATCATCCTTCCACATATCCACTTAATGCCATTTGTCCTTCCCTTCAAAATCCACGCGGAGCAATAATACCGTCTTGTAAAGTAAAACCATTGATATGATGGTTAGCATACCAGACTTCTTGCCATCTTTAACTTCAATATCTGATCAGCATTTTTATTCTGTTGCATCTTTGTGCTCCCATATGGCCTATTTCAGTTTTAAAGACATCCTTTTAATTATAGGCAGATTTTTCTTGGGCCTCTAACCCACACAGCAGTGGGTACTCTTAAAGGGTTAACAGGCTCGGCTTTTTGGTTGAGATTCATAGAGCATATTGTGTCCAGCCTTAATATTTTACACAGTAAGCCATATCATCTTTTATCTTTTATTTATAGTGATCCTCATATTAATTTCTCAATAGCAGCTGGCACAGCAGGAGGGACAAGGCATCGATCTTCCAATTTTTCTGTTGCTCTTACATATCCTGAGGTCGAAGCTAGCTGAAGAGATTGACGGAGCTCTGGCACCAATCCAGCAGCTGTGTGTTTCTCATGCATGAAAATCAACAACAGGAAGCTGAAATTTGACAATTGGCAGTAATATCAGCCAGCAAGGTAATAAATATAACAGGATACTCTTTAATAATTGAGTGGGGTATCTGGCATTCAGTAATGAAAAATCAGCCATGTGAGCGACAGAGGGGACAGCTTTATGTGACACTGAATGTGTGCATATGCATAGCACACACATTTGTGTCTGCATGTATGCAAATCACAATTGCTAACCTGACCATAATATTTGTCTTTAATTTACAGACCAAGTAGGAATGGAGCAAAATTGGACTGAATCAAGCACCGTATAGTGTGTGCCATGTCTTATTGATTGAATTCTTGAAAGTTATTTGCTCTTGTGGCATCTTTATGCAATACACTGTCACTCTGATTGTGGCATAGAGGGCATTGAGGAAAATCCCAAGGGGAGGGGTGGGAAACATGTATGGGCAGATCCCATACACACTCCTCTTTGAATTCAAATAGGAAGTAAAGCACACATCTTGCAGCTTCAATGCAGGAGCAGAATTACAAATATAATTGGGGTTATCTTCAAAAGGGTTGGGTGTGATAAATAGGAAAAAGAATTGGGATGAATGAAAGTTAGAACCTAGAGCAATAGGCATTCAGAAATATTTTTAAAGAGAAAAGGCATTTTGGTTTAGTGGTTAGAGAAACTAAGAGTTTGATAGCTATAATGCCTGGTAAGGCCACACTTGGAATACTGCATCCAGTTTTGGTCACTATGATGTAAAAAAGATGTTGAGACTCTAGAAAGAGTGCAGAGAAGAACAATAAAGATGATTAGGGGAGTGGAGAATAAAACAAATAAAGAATGGTTGCTGGAATTGGTATGTTTAATGAAAAGAAGGACTAGGGGTGACATGATAGCAGTGTTCCAATATCTCAGAGGTTGCCACAAAGAAGAGGGAGTCAAGCTATTCTCCAAAGCACATTATGGCAGGACAAGAAGCAATGGGTGGAAACTAATTAAGGAGACAAGCAACCTAGAACTTAGAAGAAATTTTCTGACAGTTAGAACAATTAACTAGTGGAACAATGTGCCTCCAGAAGCTGTGAATGTTCCAACATTGGAAGTTTTTAAGAAGTGATTGGACAACCATTTGTCTGAAATGGTTTAAGTATAAGGTTTCCTGCCTGAGCAGGGGGTTGGACTAGAAGACCTCCAAGGTCCCTTCTAACTCTGTAATTTTGTTCTGTTCTGATCTGATCTATTCTAATCTATTCATCATTGTGCAAACACAAGTAGTAGAACAAAGTCAAACTAGAGTCTTGGACTTTAAGAGTGCTAATTTCAATACACTTAGAGAGAGCTTGGGAAGAATTCCATGGATGAGAATCCTCAAGGTGAAAACAACTCAAGAAGCTTGGGAAAATTTGAAAAATGAGATTACAAAAGCCCAGTCTAGCAGAATGCCAATGAAGAAGAAAAATAACAGCTTCCAAAGGAAACCAGAGTAGCTGCATAAATAATTCCTCTGACAAATTGAAAGACAAAAGAGATAAGTATAAAAAGTGGAAAGAGGGGTACATAACTACTGTGTTTCCCCCAAAATACAACAGGGTCTTATTTTCTTTTTACTTACAAAATATGGCATTGGGCTTATTAAAGGGGGGGGGGGGCTTATTGTTTTGGGGTTGCCGGGTGGCTGCTCCCTTGCGAACTGGCTCCTGAAGAGCCAGGCACAGCCTCAGGAGCAAAGTAAACCAAGCTCACGAGCAACCGCCCAGCAAACCCTGTCTCCAACCAGGCAGAGTGCCATTCACTGACCTAGGGGGTATCCCTAAGGCACCAACCCATGTGGTGCTCTGCCCAATCCCCAGCTCCCGCAGCTTGGCACATTAAGGATACCCTCTAGGTCAGTGCATGGAACTCTGCCAGGCTGGAGAAGGGGGTTGCATGAGTACCTGTTCCACCCCCAACAGGCATGCCTCCTAGCCTCAATATGTCCAGGCCCAGCTCTCCCTGCAGCAGCAGTCGAGCATAACGTCTTCTCTGGTTGCAAACTTGGCTGCCGAGTCTTTCAGCAGCGGCTGCTCTAGGAGTGCTCTATGGTTGTGGGCTGGCTGCTGGAAGACTCTCTGTCTGGAAGACTGTCTTACAGAGTCTTCCAGCAGCCAACCCACAACCATAGAGCACACTCCTAGAGTGGCCTCTGCTGGAAGACTGGGCAGCCAAGTTTGGGAGTTTGGAACAGGAGAAGACGTTATGCTTGGAGTGCGGCGGCAGCGGCTGCTGCTGCAGGAAGAGCTGAGCAACTCTCCCCTCCGGCCAGGCAGAACACCACTCCCCAACCTAGTGGTATCCTGAAGGCAGCAAGCAATGTAAGCACCTTTCTCTCCCACTGGCTCCTGCGGCTTGGTGCCTTTAGGATACCACTATGTCAGTGAGTGATGTTCTGCCTGGCCGGAGGCGGGGAGGGTTGTCCAAGGGGTTTATTTTCAGGGGTGGGCTTATATTATTGCCCACACGAAAAATGTGGCAAGGCTTTAGTTTCAGGACAGGTTGTATTTTTGGGGAAACACAGTAATGCAGAATATCAGCAAATAGCCCGAGCCTGTAATGAAGAAAGGCTTGTCACAAAAGTAAAAAATAACAAAAAAGCTTCTTCCAACATGTTAAAAACAAGAAAAAAGTTAAGGAAACAATTGGTCCATTGATGGGAGAAAGTGGCAAGAAGGTGACAAGCAACATGGAAAAAGCAGAACTATTTAACACAATTTTTCCATCTGTCTTTACACAAAGGGATAAAACAGTCCAACCTATCAAAAACAGCACCACAAAAATCAGATTAGGAACATGTTCAAATAGGGAAGAAAATGGTAAATCAGCACCTGTCCACCCTAGACAAGTTCAAATCACCAGGACCGGATGGATTATACTCCAGGGTTCTGAAGGAACTGGCAGATGAGATCTCAGAACCACTGAACTATATCTTTCAGAGATCATGGAGTACCAGGGAACTGCCAGAGGACTGGAAAAGAGCTGATGTGGTTCCCATCTTCAAAAAAGGAAAAAAATAGATCCAGGAAACTAAAGACCTATCAACCTGTCCTCAATACCAGGAATGATTCTGGAAAAGATAATCAAGCAACGAATTAGCAAACACCTAGAAGTAAACAAATTAATAGCCAAAAGCGAACATGGGTTTGTAAAAAACAGATCATGCCAGACTAATTTTATTGCATTCTTTAACAAAGTGACAAAATTAGTGGACCAGAGGAATGCCATCGATATAGTTTACTTGGACTTCAGTAAGGCATTTGGTAAGGTAGACCATAACCTACTACTAGATAAAGTAGAAGAATGTGGCTTAGACAGCATCACCACCAAATGGATTCGTAACTGGCTGACCAACTGCACTCAACATGTAGTCCTCAATGGAACTGCATCTACATGGAGGGAAGTATGCAGTGGAGTACCCCAAGGCTCTGTTTTAGGCTCAGTACTCTTCAACATCTTCATCAATGATTTGGATGAGGGAATAAATGGGGAACTCATCAAGTATGCAGATGACACCAAGCTGGCAGGAATAGCCAACACTCAAGAAGATAGGCTTAAAATATAGAAGGATCTTGAAAATCTTGAACATTGGGCACTATCTAATAAAATGGAATTCAATGGTGAAAAGAGTAAGGTTCTACATTTAGGCAACAAAAACGAAATGCATAGGTACAGTATAGGTGGTACCTTAATCAATAGTAGTAACTGTGAAAGAGATCTTGGAGTCCTAGTGGACAACCATTTAAATATGAGCCAGCAGGGTGCAGCAGCTGCCAAAAAAGCCAACACAGTTCTAGGCTGCATAAACATAGGGATAGAATCAAGATCATGTGAAGTGTTAATACCACTCTATAATGCCTTGGTAAGGCCACACTTGGAATATTGCATTCAGTTTTGGTCGCCATGATATAGAAAAGACGTGGAGACTCTAGAAAGAGTGAAGAGCAACAAAATGATTAAGGGACTGGCGACTAAAACATATTCAGAACGGTTGCAGGAACTGGGTATGTTTAGTTTAAGAGAAAGGAGGACTAGGGTAGACATGATAGCAGTGTTCTAATATCTCAGGGGCTGCCGCAAAGAAGAGGGAGTCAAACTATTCTCCAAAGTACCTGAGGACAGAACAAGAAGCAATGGGTGGAAACTAATCAAGGAGGGAAGCAACTTAAAACTGAGGAGAAATTTCCTGACAGTTAGAACAATTAATCAGTGGAACAGCTTGCCTCCAGTAGTTGTTAATGCCCCAACACTGGAAGTCTTTAAGAAGACGTTGGATAGCCATTTGTCTGAAACGGTATAAGGTTTCCTGCCTAGGTAGGGGGTTGGACTAGAAGACCTCTAAGGTCCCTTCCAACATTACTATTGTAAATGTATTGTATTGTATCCTATTCTATTCTATTGTTACATCTTAGGCACAAAGCCACCTAGGTGATTTTAAACCATTTTTTTATCTCAAGGTTGGAAGCATGGGCAAATAACTTCTGAAAAACAATGCCAAGAAAACTTTATGGATTTCTCCAATGTAGTGACCAGGAGTCATCTATAGATATGATGAAGTAAGTTGCGGCCTACAAAGGTTTGTGTAGTTCTGTCCAATTTTTCACAATCCCATGGACCAAAATCAGGGTCTTTTCCAATGAGTTCTCACTTGTCAAAGAGAAGAATTTGAGTTTCAGCTTCAGTATCTGTTTTTCCAAAGAACAGTCAGAGTTGATTTCCTTACAAAAGTTTGTTCCTTTTAATCAATGTCTTCGTCGAAAAAGGTGCTACTGATTTTTGATTTTTTTTGCCACCTAGACTAATATTGCTCTCCACCTACAAAACCAAAAGAGTGTGTTTACAGTGTATATGACTGATTGCTAGACCCTTTGAGAATAATTAGGGATTCAACAGCTTTGTAAAATTACTGCAATTTGACATGTCCTTAACATAATACTCTACTATTCTTGCTACTTCACGTTCATTCTTATGACGGCTTACACATTTGCTTCATTAAACATTGTTTTCATGTACAAAGTCAGATATTTTGTTAATCTCGATGCCCTCCATCTGCTATTTTATCATCTTATCTTTGGTTATCAATTGTGCTTCTGAGAAGTTTTCTCTCCTTAAATCCATCGTTTTTTCTCTTTTTCTTCTTCCATGCCTTGAAATCCAGGGTAGAGTTCCTGTCGATCTAATTCCCTTTTCCATACTCCCCTTTTCCCACTTTCAACCATGTTCACTCCACTGGTAAAGTAATCAGTTGTCTTGTCTTTATAATCATTTTTCCCTTTAATTTTTGGGACTTTGACCCCATCATTTTTTGCTGTTATAAACTCCATTTGTTTCCATTTTCTTCCCAATTCTCTCTATTATTTCTAATAAGTTTTGAATTCTGGCCAAGATGTTTTGCAAAGTTATTGTTTCTTTTGAATATTGTGCCATTTTGGCAAGCTGGTAGATACTGCCACTCTGGCTTTCAAGGCTTCTTATATTCAGGTGGTTTTTTATTTTATTTACAACCATAATAGAGTCAAAAATGTCCATCATAAGTCTTGATGGTCATAAATCAAGGAATTTTAATGACTTACCTATCTTATGACTTTATTGCAGTGCTCATGAAGTCAATGTCACAGTCGTAAAAAGGTTCCATTCATTTCTAGGGGATTATTATTATTTTCTTGCCAGAATAAGCCAAAAAGGTCAAATCCTGGCAAAAAAATTGTGGTCATGAGATTGCAGAATGCTATAACTGGCTATAAAGGTGAGTCAGTTGTCAGTTCCAAAATGCAATCAACCAGGAATACAAGGAGAGCTCCATCATGTCTTCAAATCATCCCAAAGCCACCAGTCATTAATTGAGGACTACTCTATACACATAAACATAGGAGAGAGAAAGAGAGATTTCAACTCATTTAAGAGGTTGAATACAATCCAGAAATGGTTATGCATACCTGGTATGCATAAGTGGAATTTCTATTAATAAATAACAACTATAATAATAACAATGAAATTACAGGGAATATAGTTAATTATATATATATGTGTATGTGTATGTGTATGTGTATGTGTATATATATATACACACATACACATACACATACATATACATATACATATTTAAAGTCACAACCCCTGGTATGCCCAAATATGGGAGGAAGTTCACTACTTTCATTCTCTGTCCATCGGCTTGTCACAAGAGACCATCCAGACAGAAACCCAATATTTTTACTGTTGCCTTTCCTATATATATATATATACATACATATACACATACACACATACATATACATATACACATACACATACACATACACATACACATACACATACACATACACATACACATACATATACACACATACACACACACACACACACACACACACACACACACACACACACACACACATATATATATATATATATATATATATATATATGTTGTATTTGTGCTGATAAATAAAGATAAATAAATAAATAAATACAACACAAATGTGTGTGTGTGTGTTTTGTGTGTTTTGCCTCAATAAAAGAAATTGGGATACAAATAACAAACAGCGACTTGGAATAGAGGATTAGAAATTTTGTTATCAATCATAATTAATTCTTACTTAGAACACGTTATAAAGGTGTAATGTTAGTGGATGATATGAAATGTCATTATGTGGTTGTGTTTTTAATTTTGGATTATTTCATGCAAAAGGACGTTAAAACGATTATAGTCAATTGAGAATTGTGGGATGTTGATAGTAAGATATATAAAGATTGTTGATTTAAAATATACAATGTGATATGAACTGTAAGTAATGACTGTGGAAGAGATGCACAAAAGTTATTTGTAACCAATCGACACACTTCTACAATATGTAACGAAAGATGATTTTTTTTTCTGTGTTGTGTTTGTCTGTTTAACCAAAAACAAAAAATAAAATCTTTTTTAAAAAACCTACCTGTAATCTTGAGAAACGAGTATCCTTCATTTTAGACTACTTTAAAAAGCTTTCATTTGAACTAGTGGATAGATGATAGGAATGTAAATAATACCAGGTCCAATGTTGAAACGCATAAGAATTTGTTGCATTTCTGGGTTCATTAAACAGTGTACTAGGAAACATGATAATGCTATTACAAAACGCATGTTTACTTTTCCTTGGCTAACACAAGGATTGGACCACGAATGCAACAGAAGTAAACAAATGCAAGGCAGATCGTTCATTACAAGATTCGTTGTGGACCTGCCAAGCGACAGAGAAGTAGATTGCTATTTTGTATGACATTTCTGGTATACATACA